>NW_027187251.1:69329-198546 GCF_028583685.1 Petaurus breviceps papuanus
AAGTGCCTACTCTGTTCATTTTATTTTTCTTGCTTTTTGGCAATAAAGAAATATGTTTTGCATGACTACACGTGTATAATAGGTATCATATTGCTTGCCTTCTCAATGGGTGGGGGAGGGAGAGAATTTAGAACTAAAAAAGATGACTGTGAAAAAATAAACAAACCAATGAATGAATGAATAGGGGTGGGGAGGAGGGGGAAAGTGGTTCCTACTATGTGCCAGACACTTGTGAGAAACCAAAGTAGTGATGGTTTATGTATCTTCTGATCACAAAGGCTTATTTTTTTGTACTTTCAGAGCTCCAAGTCAGAAAAATGAACAACAACAAAAAGAACACAAGAAATATCATCATAAAGAACCTTATGCTTGTTTTTTATTCACAGGACTTATACTCAATATAATTTTTTCTTTATTGAAATAAAGAATCATAGATTTGTAGAGATTTTAGAGACTATATCTCAAATTTAACTGCCTCATTTTTAAAGTTAAGGAACCTGAGCCCTAGAAAAGTTAAGTAACGTGCCCAAAGTCAGAGTTTGGTTGAGGCAAGTCAGCACAAGAACTCAGGTCTCCTGGCTGCCAGTTCCCAACTCTCACTGTACCACACGAGACCTTGTTTAGCAATGATGATGATCAAAAAATAAGACATCATACATGGTCTCAAGGAATTCGCATTCTGACAGAGAGAAACAGAGGAGGGAGGGAGGGAGGGAGAGAAAAAGGGAGGGGGAGAGGGAGACAGAGACAGAGACAGAGACAGAGACAGAGACAGAGACAGAGACAGAGAGTGTCTTCAGCTATAAACACTATATAATTATAATGACCAAGCCTGGCCCCAGAAAAAAGCTGACAACATGTTCCTCATATAACACACACTGTCAGACATAGATGATGTTTAGTTGGTTGAATTGTTCTTTTCTCATTTTCTTTTTTTAATCTTTGTTACAAGAAGACTCACTGTGTAAAAGATGGAGGGAAGGTTATGATCAGAAATTAAGTGATATAAAAACAAAAGGCACTGATAAAAATATTGCTGTAGCATTTGTTCACGAGTGAGAGATATGCAAGGAATTCACAAATTCCACATGTAAAATGTATTTTTCATTCAGACTTCACCATGATGGAATGAGAAAAGCTTATTTGTATCTCAGACAACTACCCTATTTTTATCCCCAAAATTTAACTCTTTTACTGTCATTCTTTATGTATTTTGAATTTTTGTGCCAAAAAATAGCATGTAAAACTATTTCTGGCTTTTTCTAGAACATTGCCTTTTTAATATAATTTCTCAGACAATTCAATATCAATTGCAGATGAAACAAAACCAACTGTCTCTTTCAATATGACTTTTCAATTTCACTTCAAACAACTCCTTTACTTTTTAGCTAAATCCTGCTCCTTCCACTGTTCTCAGGACCATTTAATATAGGAAAAGGGGGAAGGACTCTTCTAGCCCTCTCTGCTCCCTTTTTTGGAATTCTCTTTGTGGGTAGGAAATTTGGGACTATTTAGGGCTCCTAAAATTACAAAGTCTAAAAGTTTCTAAATTGATTGATGCCAATGGATCAATGCTCTAAAAACTGAAACCAAGAAAAAAATTAACAAACTAAAAAAGGACAAAATAAGTTGGTTATTACTTTTGCAAAGATAGGTTGATGACACACGTTTATTATAAGGAATTTCGTTTGGGTTTTTTTTTCTCTAATAAGGTAGGAGGGAGAGAAAATAGATTTCTGTCAATTTAAAAATTATACCTTAAAAGAATACACATAGAGGCTACAGTATCACCTATAAAATGCAGAGTTTGTACCAAATATTCTCTAAGTGCTAAGTGCTCTAGGGTTCCTTCTTGCCCCCAAACTTATGATTCTGTGAAACCTGTGCATACCAGTATGAAATGGAAACAATGCTTCCTTTGAAAAATTAAAAAAAAAATAAAACATTTTGTCATTAAAAAGAACATTAGACATGAATGAATGTATAAACTCATTTTATAAATGAGAGACCTCAAGATACAACCTTGTTCACCTATGAAAACAATTGTGGCCATTAAGACCTGAAGAAAAAAGAATGAGTTCAAAAGGAAATTAGGCAGGAGGTCTAATGAAACAGGGCAGATGGATGGTTCAGTGGATAAAGTTCTAAGCCTGAAGTCAGGAAAACTCATCTTCTTGAGTTCAAATATGGCTTCACTTACTAGCTGTGTGACCCTGGGCAAGTCACTTAACCCTATTTGTCACAGTTACCTCATTTGTAAAATGAGCTGGAGAAGGAAATGGCAAACTACTGTAGTATCTTTGCTAAGATAACCCTAAATAGGGTCACGAAGCGTCGAATAATTGAAAAGCATCTGAACAACAAGTAATGAAAACCAAATGATGACTACAGAGGAAATTCATCTTATCACTTCTCTTCTAAAAAAAACAGTAAAACCCCCAATCCCAGCACAGTGAACCCTTTCATCCTACTGCTGCCCCTCTTCTACCATTTTCTAAATTCATCTCCCTGCCCCCAACATGCCCTTTTCACCTTAAGCCAGCCTTCTGTTTCCCATACATATTTCATTTGTTGCTGCTCCAGTTGTCACCCTCCTCATTGGGAAAGCTCTCCTCTTCTCCATCATCCCATGCTTGTCACCCTTTCCAGAGCTGACTCACACCTTACATCTTTTGGGAAGCTTTTCTGAAATAACCATCTTGCACTCTACTCTGATCTTTCCTTTATTACAGACACCTTCAATATTAATGCCATATTATTTTAGCTTTGCTTGTATATTTTCTGTAATTATGGCACTACTCCTTTGTGAAATCTTACTTGACTTTCTGTATGTACAAAACTACTAATTGTCCCTTTTCTAAAGAGGACCTCCCCAATTTTCAGATCATTAAATATCCTACTTCTAAAAGACAACTGAGTCAAAACTTCCAGAAAGAATCTTTTTTGTCCTAGTCCCCTACTATTAGCTTGATCAAGTACAACTCTACCAGTCAATTTGGTTTTCATTAGAACCTATGTTTGAGGGGAAATGTGAAGTATCTGCTATAAGTTAGACTTTGTACTACCTCTAATAACAGGTGGAACCTAACATAACCCTGGAGTTGGTCAATAAATACTGAGTTAAATTAACAATAGGGAAATGTAGTATAGGAAGCATAACTAGGGATTAGAAATAAATGTGTGTAGAGATGGGCAGAAAGATAATTCTAGCAACCTGATAATTTTATAAAATGATATGCAAGGTGTCTTTTGACTTATATGTAAATTCAGCTTACGATCCATATTCAATATTGTCATTAATGACTTGGATAAAGGAATTGAAAGCACATACATCAATTTTGCTTTTCAACTTTGCAAATGATGCAAAATTAGGTAGAATGACAATGCCAGAAGACATAAAGAAGTTAAATTAAAATTAAATGGGTCCCCCTTAGAAAGAGGAATAAAAAGATGAGAGTTATTTTCAACATGTACTCAAAGAAAATAAGAAAAATCATTTCACAGGATACTTGGTAAAGTCTATTTGCACAGATGTAAAACAAGACTGATCAAAAGCACCTAAACAAAGTACAAGAAAAGTAAACATGGTACAAAACAATTAAACTTACACTTCATCCAATTTAGAGAAAGAAATAAAAATTATACCTGGGATGACGCTCCATCACCAACGTGTGGTTTTAAATAAAAACTAGACAGCTGCTCAGCACGCATTAGATACTCTGCTGTCCGTTTCTTCACTGCTTCTCGACGAGTGGGACTTGACTCACCTAAGATACAATAAAGAAAATGTGTATAACTTATGCTATGATACAGTGAACTTTAGATTAACTAGTTTTAAGATGAACCTAATTTCCACTTACTTGACTATTTTATCATTTTGTCCCTACTTGTCTATTCTTGATGTCTGTCTAATGAACATGGACATACACACACACACACACACACACACACATACGCAGACACATTTTAAATGCCAGTATTCAAATCAATAAGACATTAAGTATGATAATGCTAAAAATATTATCTGATCACTTTATATAATTGCATTTATGCATGTATTTGAGAAATACTAAAACAATTTAAAAACTAAATTAATTTTAAATAATTTTCTGCATGGAAAAAATATGGTATAATGAAAAGATCACTGGATTTTGAATCGTTAAGATATGGATTCTTCCTCCATTTTGTTTTTCCTCTGTAGATGGTTAAACCAAACTACTATGAGGTAATGGATTTTACCTTGTATTCCAAGCCATGATGCTACCAGCATGATGCCTTCTGCAAACAAAGTTTTTTGGCAGACCTCACACTCTGTATCAGGGTTCTGCACAGAGTTCTGTGAACTCATTTACAAAATACTTTGTGATAACTATTTCAGAACAATTGGTGGGTTCTTAAATTCTGTTATTCTGTTGAAAATTATTTATTACCTGTAAAATATTAGTAGCATGTGGTAATATTTATTACTATTTGTTATTAATATAATCTGATTTTTTTGTACTATTGTCAGCAATACAAAGACCCAAGACAATTCCAAAGGATTTATGATGAAAAATGCTATCTACCTCCAGAGAAAGAACTGGTAGAGTCTAAATACAGATCAAAGCAAATTTTTTTTTACTTTATTTTTCTTGGGGTTTTTTTTTTTTTTTGGTGGGGGAGATCTGTGCTTTCTTTCACAACATGACTAATATATAAATGTTTTGCATGACTATACATGTATAACCTATATCAAACTGCTTGCTTTCTCAATAGGGAGGGAGAGAATTTGGAATTCAAAATTTCAAAAGGCAAATGTTAAAAATTGTTTTAACATATTTAAAAAAAAAAAACATTTTAAGTAGACAAGTGGGCCTAGAATTTAACAGGAAGAAAACAGGCTGGATTACCTTTGGGAAATTACAAAGCTCCTTTTATGACCCAAAACTTCTCCCTTAAACAAATGCCCATCTTCTTTTGTTGTTGTTGATTCCTTTATTTTTATTTTAGTTATATGGCTATAAAACACTATAGGCATTAGTCTAGACAATTAAAAATGAGGACCTCGCAGAGGACAATGGAGAGGTGTACAGTTGGGTGTGAATAGGCTAAAACACCTAAAAATAAGAAACAATGATGAAGACATAGATGTCATCAAAGAAGCAAATGATCTAAAAATATGGGCTGGTCATATTGCAAGAGCAAGAGATATATCCCCAGTATATAAAAAGTCAAATGACACAAGTGGGCAACTTTCAGAAGACCTACCAACTATAAATAACTATGAAAATATATGCAAAATTACTAATAGTAAGAAAGATAAAAATTAAAGCAACTGAGATTTCACTCCCTACTATGCAAATCAGCAAAAATGACAAAGGACAAGAAAAGTCAATAGTAGAAAGGCTACGGAAAGGAAAGGAGATGTGCTGATGCCCTATTGGAGGACTTACTTAGTAGTACAACAATGCTGGATTTCTGTTTGGAATTATGCAAGAAAAATGACTAACTGAGATAGCCAGGTGGCATAGTGAGTAAGAGCATTGGCCCCAGAGTCGGGATGACCTGGGATCAAATCCGGGCTCTGATACTTAGCACCACACCCAGAAATAACTGGCCGTGTAACCTTGAGCAAGTTGCTTAACCCCACTGCTAAGAAAGAAAGAAAGAGAGAGAGGAAGGAAGGAAGGAAGGAAGGAAGGAAGGAAGGAAGGAAGGAAGAAAGAAAGATTACTAACAAGCCCGTACCTTTGACTTTGCAAGTTTCTTGGGATATATACCCAAGAAAAGTCAAAGACAGAAACAAAGGTTCAATATATATCGAAATATTCATAGAAGTATTTCCAATAATAGCAAAGAATTAGAAAGAAAAAAATGCCCATTAATTACAGAATGACTGAAAAAAAATCATATATGAATGTAATGGTATATTATTGTCAGCAAGAAATGACAAACATGAGAAATTGAGAAGGGTATGAAATAAAACAGAACCAAGAGGACAATATACATAATGACAACAATCACAAGTTTAACTTTTGAATAGAAAAACCAATTATAGTCCTGAAGGAACAGATAATGATATAAACCTCTGCCTCCTATCTTCCTTCACTTCTTTAAGTCTCCATTGATGATTGGCCTTCTACAAGAAGGCTTTCCCAGAACTCCTTAATTTTATTGCCTTCTCTCTGAGATTATCCCCAATTTATCCTCCATATATATTATCTGTATATAATTGTTTACATGTTGTCAACTCCATTACACTTTGAGCTCCTGTAATGGTAATGGGAACTTGAAGATCTTTCCTGCTTTGAAGATCTTCCCTGCCCTGTGTAATAGGCCGAATGTAATCACATGGAGCCTGTGGTGGGTGGGAAGAGCTTTAAGGGTGGAGCAGAGTCCACAGGAAGCTGAGGGTCAGAGCAGCTAGATGGTGGGAGAGAGAAACAGGCAAGGACACAGCTAGGCTTGTGAGTGTTCCTTTGACCCCTGCTGTGACAGCTAGACTTGTGAGTGTTTGTTTGTGGGAAGGCTAAAGGATGGTGGTACTATGGTGTATGAACTTCTTTGTTACTAGAATGGATTCGGTTTCCTGGTGTTGGGATTTGGCTTTCTGTTGTCTGAATAAATGGTTTGCTTCTTCCTTATGTATGGAGAGTCTGTTATATTGTGTGCTTGAGAACTATGCGGTCACCGTTAGCGCTGTGAATGTTGCCTTGGCGCTACAGTTCCTTCAGAGCAAGAAGTGCTTTCTGCTTTTCTTTATATGCCCAGTGTTTAACACAGTGCTTACCACTTAGTAGTAGGTGCTTAATAAATGCTAATTGACTTACAGACTGACCTTCATCCTCCACCAGAGGGAGGAATACTATATACAGTGTCAGTTGTGGGCACTGTATGGAATAAATGAGTGAATGAGCATTTATTAAGTGCTTACTATGTGTCATGAACTCTTCTATGTGCTAGGATAAAAAAAACTATAAAAGCAAGACATATAAAAGTTAAAAAACTTACATTCTAGTAAAACAAGACAATATACCAAGAGGAGTTTGGGGAGGAGGGAAGCAGTGGTCCGAGGGACCTGGAGGCAATTGTGTGATTTTTTTTATGAAAGCCAAGGGAGGGAAGTCTACTAAGCCCCAGTCCGTGGTGTGGATGTGGATGTGGTGGGTGTAGGGGGAAAGGAGAGTAGAGAGGATGGATGGTTCCCTGTGAGGACTATAATAAAGGGACTTCCTTCCCTTCAAACCCACTCAACAAGTGACCTCAAATATTTTTTTTTAAGACTCAAACAGCTAAACTCATATATAGAACAGAAAAGAAAAAAAGAAACATACCCTAAACTTAAATATTAAAACAAATACAAAGTAAGGGGGGAAAAAGCATGTCATGTGCACAGCAGAACATAAGAAAGGATTCAAAATATATAGTAATAAATTTTCATCTCAAGAAAGCCTATATGATGAATACTACATGTGTTGAGAACTGTCCGTCTTTTCTTTGCTTCCTCTTAAGTTTTCTTTTGTTCTCTGCTGTGTACTTTTTACTTTATTCTTTTTTCCCTTCCTCCCCCTTGACCTTAGATTCTTATACTAAAGAAGAAAGTGAGGAATCTTATCCCCAAAAGCAGGAGCTTTCAGGAACCAGGACAGCCCTAGTAGAATAGAAATAACAGTAATTCTTATGACCTGGGCTAGAAATTCAGCTCTGTTATTTAATAATTCTATGAATCTGGGCAATTAAAATCAACTCAATGAACATTTACTAAGCACAGACTATTTTTCAAAGACACAATGAATGATGTGTAAAGGCACAAAATGTAATGAAGCCATCAAGAAAGACAACATAAGGGGTGGCTAGGTGGCACAGTGTGGAAAGCACCGGCCCCAGAGTCAGAAGGACCCAAGTTCGGTTCCGGCCTCAGACACTTAACACCCACACAACAAAAACTAGCTGTGTAACCTTGGGCAAGTTACTTAACCCCAAATGCCCTCCAAAAGGCAAAAAAAAAGACAATATAAAAGGAAAAAAATAGGCCTAGGACAGAGTCCTGACAGAGTCTTAACGTGAAAGGGAAAGATGATAATGCAGCAAAGGAGATGAGTAACCTGGCAATTCAGCCTCAGTTTCCCCATCAGTAAAATGAGGAACTTGGGGTATAGTTTCTAAGGTCCCTTCTAGTTCCAGATGTATGTTCCTGTGTCAGAGGAATTCTAGGACAAATGGCAAAAGAGAAAGAAGATATTATAGGATAGGTGGTCTCTGGTGCAAAAAGAGAGATCCAGGCGCAAAAAAAGGATAAATATACAAAGAAATGCACATAAAAATAGTGATAAAGAAACACAAGAAATGGGGCAGCCAGATGGCACGTAAGTAACTAAGAGTGCCGGCCCCGGTGTCGGGAGACCTGGGATCAGTTCCAGCCTCAGATACTTGGCACCCACACAAAATAACTGGCCGTGTAACCTTGAGCAAATTACTTAACCCCAATTGCTTTAAAAAAAAAAAAAAAGAAAGAAACACAAGAAAAACAACAGCAGCAGGCCCAAAGAGTGGGACTAGCTCATGCAGGGTCTCAATTTCTTATAAAAGAAGGGGATGATCTCTAAGATATCTTCCAGCTCTAAATCTATGGCTTCATATTACATGAGCAATCAGATATTGGTACTTATGACTGATATGGAAATGCCTTCTAATTCAAAGATTTCTTTGGAAACTAAGAATATTCTTCGTTCACATAAAAAGAAGAAAACAAAAAGTATTAAGTTATTTACTTATGAAAGTACTCAAAGTCAACTGTGCAGCAAGAAAAAATTGAAAGTAAAACTATAATAAAGAAGAACCTTAATATACCCCTTTCAGAGCTACACAAATATAATAAGGAATGAAGAATGAAGTTAGGGATTTCTTTTAATAGAATTTTAGAAAAATGAAATAGGATAGACATCTAGTGTCTGTTAAATAGGGAGAAAAAGGAGGATGCATATTCACAGCTGTTTATGGCACCTTTACAAAAAGCTACCATATGTTAAGGCATAAAAATCTTACAAACAAATCCAGAAAAATAGTAATATTAAATACATCCTTTACAAAATACAATTCAATAAAAATTGCATCTCATAAATGGCCATTGAAGAAAAAATTTTAAATCATATGGAAATAGCTTAATCCTAAAGAGCTAATGGATTAATGAACAAGTCATAGAAATGATAGATCTTTTCACTAAAGATAATGATGAGACAACATTCAAAAATTTGGGGGAAGCAAACTAAGCAGGTCATAGAATAAAACTTACAACAAAATACAGACACATCATATGTGTGATGACTGACTTTGATAGACTGGTCTCCTCTCAGCAATACAAGGTTAGAAGACAACTACAAAAGACTCATGATAGAAAGGAATATCTACATCCAGAGAAAGAACTACAGAGTATGAATGCAGAGTGAAGCAAAATACTTGCTCTCTCTTTTTTTGTTTTGTTTCTTCTTTCTCATTGTTCACTCTATTAGTTATAATCCTTCTTTACAACTTGACTAATGTTTAATGTGAAGGTATTTGTAGATCCTATATTTGATTATATACTGCCATGGGGCAAAGGGGGAGAAAATTTGGAACTCAAGGGATTGTGGAACTAAATATTGCCAACTAAAAGTAAATAAATAAATTATGTTTTAAAAAAAACTTAAAACAAAAGAGAAAAAAATTGGTCATGAAACAAAAAACCAACAAATAAAGAAACTCCAAATAAAAGCAAAATGGAAATCTTGAAAATCAAAGAAGAGATTAACAAATTGAAAATCAAAATGAATAAATAAAATTAGGCACTAGTTTTTTTTAAATCATGATTTGGTAAACCAGTAATTATTTGATTAAAAAGGAAGAAAAAAAAGAAAAGAAAAAGAATTCACAACAAATGAAGAAAGAATATTAGAAACTATTTTACCCAACTACATACCAACAAAACTGACAACTTAAATAAGAGATGAATATTTATTTAAAAAAATACAAAATACTCAAAAGAATAAGAACAGAGAATCTAAACAATCCAGTTTCAGAAAAATTAACTGAATATGTCATAAATTAATTCCCAAGGGAAAAAAATGTATAAGACCAAATGGATACAAAAGTTAATTCTATTAAACATTAGAAAAACAAACTCATTCCAATATTATGCAAACCAGTTTTTAAAAGTTTTAAATAAGGATTCCTACCAAACTCCTTCAATGATACAAATATCATTTGGGAGAGCCATAAGAGAGAAAGAAAACTATAAACCAATATCTTTAATGAACAAAGATGTAAAAACGTTAATGAAAATATTAGTTAAAGAGGTTCTAGTAACATCATACACTATAACCAGGCTAGAATTATAACAAGAATGCAAGGTTGTTTTATTATTAATAAAATTGTAAATCATAAATTATAAAACAATCAAAATCATGTAATTATATCAACATATACGGAAAAGACTTTTTACAAAATACAAAATATTTATATTAAAAACACTAGAACACATTTTTTTTTAATGAGTTTTTCCTTAACATGGCAGAGTAGCCAAGAAATACAGGAAATAGAAAACTTTCCAATTAGGTTGGGGGCAAAGCAAGAATGTCCACTGTCACCACTTCTATTTGAGAAAATGCTAGAAATACTACCTATAGCAATAAGTAGGAGGAAAAAATTGTTGAATAAGTACAGACAATGAAGAAATAAAATTAGATTTTCAGGTGATACAATGGTATATTTATTTATTTTTGCTTTTGGGGGGGCAATTGGGATTAAGTGACTTGTCCAAGGTCACACACCTATTTTTTTGTGTGTGTTAAGTGTCTAAGGCCGGATCCAAACCCAGGTCCTCCTGACTCCAGGGCCAGTGCTCTATTCACTGCGCCACCTAGCCCCTGATGGTTTATTTAAAAAAACCCTAGCAAATCAACTAAAAAATTAACTGAAATAATAACCTCAGTAAAGTTACATAACATAGAGAAATATTCAATGCCCAAGGTTTGGCTGAGCCAATGCAACAAAAATGGCAATACTACCAAAATAATTTGTTTGTTCAGTTCCATACCAATCAAACTATCAACTACTTACTTTAAAAAAAAAAAAACTATAAAAAAGAGTAACAAAATTCATCTACGGTAACAAAAGGGCAAGAATCTGAAAGGAAATAATTTTTTTTTAAGTGAGGAGAAAGAAAGCCTGGCAGTACTATATCTCAAACTATTCTACACAGTAGTAATTACTAAAATAATTTGGTACTAGTTAAAAATTTGTGGTCAATTAGTAGGAAATTAATCTAATAGTCAATTAACCCAAAGACCTGAACTAAAAGGGCAAGGGCTCACTATTTGATTAAAATTTGCTGAAAAAACAGGACAACAGACTGGCAGGAATTAGATTTAGACCAACATTTCATACCATAAACCAAGTTCCAAACAGATACAGTAGGATCTAGACCAAGGGCGGAGAACCTGCAGCTTCAAGGCCACGTGGGACATTGAGGCCACAGGTTCCCTACCCCTGATCTAGATATAACAGGTCAAACCACAAACAAATTAGAGGAACAAGAAGGAAACTGCCTTTCAGATCTATGGAAAAGGAAAAGTTCACAATCAAACAAGAGATAGTGTGCATAACAGAACATAAAATGGTCAATTTGATTATATTTTTAGCACAAATAAATCCAATGTAGCTAAGATTAAAAAGGAAACAACTAGAAAAAAATCTCTACAGCAGATTGCTCTATTAAAGGTCTTACTAAAGGTATATTAAAGGAACTGATTCAAATACAAATTAAAGCAAGCCTTCAGTTCTACCTCATAGCCATCAAATTGGCAAAGTTGACAAAAAAGAAGTGACAAACTCTGGAGGCCTCAGGAAAACAAGCATATTTGGTGGGGCTATGAACTGATACAGTCATTCTGGAGAATAAATTAGAACTGTCCAGAAAGTTAGTAAAGTGTATGTGGCCTTTAACCCAGCAATATCCCTTCTAGGCCTATACACCAAGGAGGCAAAAAGAAAGAATAAAAGTTTCTATATGTAAAAAATATTTATAGCCACTCTTTTTGTCCCATCTACTCCAAGTCTACACTGTTTGCCTGGCCCATCTAGCACCATACTATCATCCAACATCTCAGTCATGCTGCTTGCTTTCCTCCTAGGACACTCCAGTCTGCTCCAGCTCCACACTGGCTGTCTCACCCCCATATAGGTACACAGGGATCACTTTCTACCTGCACACTGATTGCCTCCTTGTGTAAGTTGTCTCCCTCCCCATTAAACCATAAGCTCCTTGAGGGCAGGGAGTGTTTTTTTTATTAATTGTGTCCCCAGGACTTTGCACAGTGCCTGGCATAGTAGTGTTTCATAAACATTTACTGCATTGGACTTTCTGGCAAGCTGAGAAGACTTCACCCAGACACCAAATCAGTAACTGATAAGACTCTCCAAACTGTGAGAAGTTGTAGCTGTACACTTCTCACTATTAGCCTACTCTCTGGAACATCTCACCTCCACACCAAATGAGTTGCCTCTCTGAGATTGAAATCTGCCTGAACTCACTGCTTAATAGTTAGCATACTCCCACCCAACCATTCATACCCCACTTACTTGGAACCTACCTGCTATCACTGTACAAACTCCTTTCCACATCCCCATTGCCTACTCCCTTTTTTCATCGTCCATCAACAATCCTTCCAACACCCCATATCGGATTTGCCCTACCCACTCTTCCATTATGCTCTTTGGGATACTGTTCCATAGGTAACAAACTTCTTTCATATTAAACCTTTCTTTTCCTTCCTCACTTTTCCCATCTCCTTTCACTCACTGGCTTTTTCCTGATGACATGGCATTCCTGGCCACCTTTTTCTGACCTGGTGGTACTTTAATTCATACCCCCTGATACACTGGTCATGGTGCGAGATTTGGAATACTCCTTGCTCCCTATCACCAATTCCAGACTCTTTCTCTACCATTATTACTCAGTAATCTCTCCTTTGAGGTTCATTCAATCCACACTTATCACTCAATCAAGGTTATGGTAGTTATTACTTATGAATCCCTAGGATACTCTCCTTCCTTCCTCAGTGCATTCGGTGGCTGGATGATGGTCTTTTTCTTTTTGCTAACTCCAGCCCTCATACTAGGGATCTTTGACAATATACATACATACCTACATATATACGTGTATGTATTTCTTTAAACATGGTATCATTCCAGCTTCTCAATTTACTCATTTCTCACAACCTTCTCCTCCATCACACCTCTAATACAAAGAAATAGTCATCCTATTGATCTTGCCATCAAGCATAAATGTTCTATTTCTGTATTCAAGAGATCTGAAATTCTTTTATCTGATCATAATTTTTGGAATTCCATCTTCCCCTCTGACTTCCAACCCCTAAAACCATTCTTTGTCTTCACCATGACAGTCAATGTTTCTACTCCTTAGTTCTTTCACAGGCCATCACTCCTATATTAGCTACACTCTCCTCCCTTTTCCATTTTGATTCTTTGATGAACCAATTCTGCATTATCTCCCTACACTGAAGTCTCCTGCCCTTTTACACTATTTTCAACTTTGCCCTGATAAACACCAGTCTCAGACTACAACTACTATCCACTGCCTTCATTACTATTCAAGTGATACTAAAAGTAGCTAGGAAAAAGTACAAAGCTATGCTGAATGAGTCTACTACTCATACTCAACCAGCCCCTGACCAGCAAGATAATCACTTTATACCTCCCTAATCAATTTACTACCACATTCACCACTATGGTTTTTCTGAAACCTGCTCATCATTCCTCAAATCTCCCATGGGAGGAGCCCTTTCCCCCACTCTCTCAGCTGAGAATCCTACCTCATATTTCCCTGAAAATTTTGAGACCATTCTTGGAGAGCTCTCTCTTCTCCATTCCTCATCTTACATCTTACCCCTAATACACAAAAAAAGGTAGTCCATCTCCTGTCAAGGAAAGTCCCTCATCATGTACCCTTTACCCAATTCTAGTGAACTGGCCCTCTATCATCCTCATTTTCTCACTAATCTATAATATTTCTAGATTAGACAGACAGATAGATAGATAGATAGATAGATAGATAGATAGATAGATAGATAGATATAGATAAACACACACATGCACGCATGCGCACGCGCATGTATATAGACTACTTCCATGCTGCCTACAAGCATGCCCATGTCTCTCTCTCTTACTCTCAAAAAACTCTCACTTCATCCCAGCTAATTATTGCCTTCAGTCTCTCGTCTCTCTGGCAGAAAAACTCCTTAAGAAGGCCATCTAAAATCAATACCTACACTTCCTTTCTTCTCACTCACCTGGGCCCCCCCTGCAAAAAGCTAGTGCCTTAACTCTTAAGATTATCTCCAAGTTATCCTCTACATGACTTGCATTTACCTGGTTGTTTATATGACATCTCCTTGGAATGTGAGCTCCTTGAGGGCAGTGACTGTTTTTCCCTTTCTTCATAATCCTCAATACTTAGCATAGTACCTAGCACTAAAGAAGGTCGTTAATGCTTATTAATTTGACTTTATAGTGACAAAGAAGTGGAGACTAAAGACATGGCTATTAAGTGAAGAATGTTAACCAATTACAGTATATTAATATAATAGGATATTTTGCTGAAAAAAATGAGACAGTTTCAGAGAAACCTAGAAAGACCTGTTAAGAATAAATTTAGCATAACCAAGAAAATAATTTATGATACAATATCAATAATGTGGAAATATAAAGTTCTGAAAGACTTAAGACCTAGGAACAACACAATGATAAATCATGATTCCAAAGGATTAATGATGAAGAATGTCATGTCAAAGAGGAGACAGACTAATATGTAGAATGAGACACATTTTTGGACATGGCCAATAATAGAATCTGTTTTGCTTGACTGTACTTATTTTTTCTAAGGGTTTTGTAATTTTTTTCACATTGGGATTTGTGAAGATGTGGCTGGTAGGAAGAGAAAATAAATGTTTAATAACTGAATCCAAAAGAGAATGTAAGCTCCTTAAGGACAGATTACTGTTTTTTGTCTTTGTGTACTCATCATAGCAGCACAGTGCCTGGCACATAGTTCATATTTAATAAATACTTATTTAAAGGAAAATAAAAGTCAGTTCCAGAGTCTAAAATAAAAATTAGGTCTCCTAATTTTGTTACTCTTTGTCACTATATCATATATTATCTTTTTGTCAATCTCTCTTCTGACTTTACCCCTCATACATTCTACAATATCTGTACTCTACCTTTGTCAAGTGTGCATGGTTATCACTAACATCCATCCCATAAGAAAGAATATCCAAAACAACCTGCTTTGTTTTGTTTTGTTTTACAACTTCAATGTCATAAAGGCATATAGTTTTCTGAAATGGCCTTGGTGGTTGTAGATTTTTTAAGTGCTAGTCTATTATATTTAATAACATTTTATTTTTTCAGGTCTGTTCCACCATCTCTGTATCATCCTAAGTGTTCTGACAACAAAAGACAACCTTGAAAAGAAAAGTGATTTATGGTTCTGCACATCTACCATGACTCAGAAGCCGTCAGCCTTTCAGTGTACAGCATGAGCTGGTCAGCCAGGGAATTATCTTTCCATTAGCATTTAACCAATCCTCAGCTAACAATTTCTTAAACCAAATATTCTATGCTACCTAGAAGTTCTCAGAGTTTCCTAAACACAGAAGAAAAAAAAAAAGCTGTTGATATTCATACCCAAACACTCCTTCATTTATGTTTGCTTTCAATGCTACTTAAAAATTTTTGTGGTTTCTATAAGAGTGAAGGATACTAGCTCACTATTAGATGATATGAATATTGAATGTACACAAAGTCAGTCTTGTCTTGTACATTACAATTTCCTTCTCCTCTATACATCTCTTTTACTTGAGATTAAAAAAGAAATTACTCCCCAAAATAATCATACACTAACTCCTCCCTTAGAAAAACTCTTGGCCAATTCCTCAACAAGGATAACCTTTTCCAAGAAAAATCATTGCCCCAAAAAGTATCCCTTATGTTCTAAAATTAAATCTTTTTAAAGATTAACATGCAGCCAAGGGATAACAGGAAAAGGAGGTAAGTATGAAATGCACACACAAAAGACAAAAAGAAAATCTACTTAATGAGTTCAAGAAAGGAGAAGCCAGTAAGAGCTAGAAATTATCTGTTTAGGGAACACTACAGCAATGACAATTTTATGGCTGGCATACTGATAGACTTATAACTATTTCCACCCATTGGACTTGAGTTAGGTCCTATTAACAAAACTTTTCAGAAATTGAAGCCAAACACAATTTACTCTGTAAAATCTCTTGGACGTGCATACAATGTTTTCTAGAAGAGGCCAAGAATCAATAGACTTACTGACTGTAAATTATTCCTTTCATTCAAAAACTTTTGAAACTTTTAAGGTTATGAGCTACTAGAATAAAGAATACAAACTTTGAGTCTATTTTTAAATGCTTTGAATTGTTTAAAAAGATTTGCCATGCACACCAAAAAAAGGTAATCACAGGAGCCCATTTCAGGATTCAACTCAATTCATAACATGAGAAACATTCCTAGGCTCCCTATTCCTTTCTAAATTAGCTTACAGGATCAGGGAGGGACACATCTTTCACCACTATAGTCCCTAAAGATTATGGCCCCTTTCTTATATGTGTCATGATCTCTAATCCCATCTGTTCAAAGATATGTTATCTTTCCAACTATTATGACCAGGGGCAATGATACATGTTACCTAAATCCTTTATTACCAGGTATCACAATTAGGGACCATCACGTATACAGAAAAACTCCACCTATGTGCGTCAGGGACACCAATTTGACAGGAAGTACAGTTTATTTCACCCTTTCTATTCATCACTACCATCCTTCCTTTTATCCTATGCTAACAAAAAAGAAAAAAGAGGCATGGTCAATACAGCACAAGGCTACCTGCTCATAAATTTCATAAACATAAATTTTCAGGTAACAGATGTCAAACTATTATCATTCAACACATACTGATTCACATTTATACTATACACATAGTATTTATGGGGGACAGAAAGGTGTCTAAAAACATTCCTGTCTCATATATCTTGTAACAAGAGAAAGTGATCAGAGTTCAATAACTTAAATAAAGGGAAAATAAACATTTAACTTTTTCTCAAAGCTCTTGGTAACTCTGTACTACTATTCTTTCAACTCATTATTCAACACAAACTGGCAATGGCTTTTTTTTCCATTTAGATGTTTGGTTTGGTGGGATTTTTTTTGGGGGGATGGAGGGTGTTAGAGATCTGACAAATACTTACATTTCTTCTGATCAGGATCAAAGCTTTTTCTTTGATCACTGGGATTAAATCAACCCTGTCATTTTAATGTTTAAAAACTATGCTGCTAAAGATATAAAAATGTGGTAATGCTGATGACAGAGACCTTCTAATAAAAACCCTTCGAGAATCCTCATCTATCTCTTTGCATTTGGTACAGAGCAGCTGTGCCTCACACAGATTCACATGAATGAAAATATTTAGGCGAGAAACCACCCACTTAGTTTATTTTCCATATGACTTTCCTGTAATTATTTTGTAAACTGTTCACACAACAATACATAAAAACATCTGCAAAAACAGGTAATTAATGTGTCAAGCCAAACTAATGCATTTTTTATGGTGTCCATGCTTCGTCAACTGTAATTATAACTCTTTTTAAGCAAATGATGATGTGTTTGTTGCAATGTGCAAGTGGTTATTTTAGATGCTCTGTTTACTGTTCATACAAACTGAATATAAAACTCCATAGCTACTTTACTGCACATCAAAGCTTTACCTAGAATTTTGCAGGAGAACAAATGACTCACTTCTTTCATTTATGCAATTTCCAATAAATATTTTCATCACAAATGAAAGCTAAGATTCAGGTAACCATCATTCAAAGAACATAAGGTAGTATGAGGACAGAGAAGTACCTTCTAGTAGTTGAGACTTTCTTCTTTTAATTTTATTCTGCTTAGAAGACAGCACAGTACACCAATAATTTACTGTCTGCTTAGAATGCCTACATATTATTGATTAGAAGTTGATTTTTTTAATGACACAGTATTCATCCTCAACCTCAGATAATTTTGTGAAATTCTAACTAAGAGAAGTAGTATTTATAATCAGGTTAATAGTTGATTATAATAATATATAAAACCCTACTGTACATAAGGCCTAATTACCTAAGCAATTAATAATCTGGGAATAACAGAGGCTAAGAGAGGGAGATTATCTGTGATATGTGTGTATGTGTATACATACACCCAGATAAACACACCTCAAATAGATGCACATATATGTCACTGCAATAATTACACTATTGATAATAATCCTCCTACAAGATATTCTTAAAGTATATGGAGGTGTCGTTTTTAAATCCTTAAAATTCTTTCTTCTGCACATCTGACAGAAACTAAGTTGTTTTGTTTTGTTTTTTACCTAAATATAAGGCATACTTTGTGTTTCCTCTATGATCCTTTTTCTCCAATGGAGGAAAAAAATAAAGCCATGGAACAAATTATACCTAGTTTATCCAGAACCATGAGGGAAGGAATTATTCTGAGAGTAAACAAACTCTCCGATGGTAGAAGCAGGGTTGTGGAAGACCTCAATTCAAATCTTGCCCCTAGCACTTAACAATTGTGTGATTGCGGACAAGGAGATCAACCTCTACAAACCTCAGTTTTCTCATCTACCTGTACTACCAAGCTCAAAGGGCTGCTGTTAGGCCAAAATGAGAGAGCTAATGTATGTAAAGTGTCTTGCAAACAATAAAGTCCTATGAAAATTTCAATTATTATTATTCCCACAGAAAATTCTGCTGTGACAATCCTTTAAAGTGTCAAAACTTCTTTTTTTTGTTTTTTGATGAAAAAAAATTTTAAACAAAAATAATAACAATCGTAAATATTTGGAGAGAGCTTTGAGGTCTACAAATATATATTTGTATTATTTTTATTCTATTCTATTATATACATTACATGTAATTTTATATAATTATATAAAAATTATTATATATTAATATAAATAACTCTGTGAGGTGGGTGCTATTATCCCCATTTTACAGATAAGGAAACTGAGGCTGAGGGAGGTGAAATGACTTGCCCACAATCATACTGCTAGTAAGTATCTGAAGTGTCAATATTCAAACTCTTCCTAACTACAAGTTTTGTACTCTATTCACTGTATAAGCAAGCTGTCTGTGAAACTATACTAAATATTGTAGTATCTTATAAAGGCAATCTTAATTTCAATGAAAAAAAATGTTTTAAATTATTTTTTAAAAAAGAACACTCTACAGTCTTGTGAGGTAGGAGAGCTATTACCACCCCCATTTTATAGGCAAGGAAACTGAAATTAAGAGGTTAAGTGATATACCCAAGATCACAGAGCTAGGAAATATTTGAAGTAGGATTCAAACTCGGATTTTCCTAACTCAAACTTTAGTGCTCCATACCCCATTCCACCTAGCTGCCTATTATAAATAAGTACTTGTAGATCAAACAAACTAAAAATTAACAAATATCATGTAGCTATAAGGCCACTAGATGGCTCTGAAGGCAGTATACAGCCAGGAAGACCTGAATTTAAATCCAGCCTCAGACACTTAGCAGCTGTGTAACCCTGAGCATGCCACTTAACAACTATCTGCTAGTTTCCTCATCTATAAAATGATTACACTAAAAGCGTCCACTTTCCAGGGTTGTTGGGAAGATGAAATGAGATATTTATAAAGCACTTAGCAAATCTTAAAGTGCTATATAAAAGCTATTATTTTGTTGCTGTTATTATTATTGTTGTTGCTATTATTATTATTATCTTACAGTGATGATAAGTAGTTTGCTTATATCTGTATTTCCAATGCTTGGCACATATTAATCACTTATCTTTAGATAGGATTAGATAGCTTCTAAAGGATGTAGAGTCAGAAGGCATCTTGAAAAATCATCTATTTCAACCTCTTTATGTAACAGATGATGGAGCAGCTTGTTGGGCAGTGAATAGAGCACCAGCCCTGGAGGCAGGAGGACCTGAGTTCAAATCCAACCTTAGACACTTGACACTTACTAGCTGTGTGACCCTGGGCAAGTCACTTAACCACAACTACCTTGCCCCCCCCCCAAAAAAAAAACCATTTAATAGATGAGAAAACTGAGGCCAATAAATTAAATGAAGCTCAGGATCACCTACATCATAGGTAGTGATATAGCAGACAAAACAATAGATTAGGAGGTAAAAGACCTGAATCTAAGTTCCAGATCTTCTACTAAAAAGGGGGCAGGGGGAGAATTGAGTCACTATTTAAAAAAAATTTTTTTCACAGTAAACTTTAAGAAGCTCCATTAACAAAAGGGACATTACAAAAGACTGCTAAAAAAAAAAAAAGTAACAATTTATAGTAAACAAAAGCTCCAGCCTCAAAGGGAAAAAGCTAAAGAAGATAGGGGCCATGGAATAATATTTCATGTGCAGTATTTTTTTGTAATTTAAAGTATTTCTTTTCTTTGAAAAGTAAGCTACCTTGGCAGCCAGGTGGCGCAGTGAGGAAGAGCGCCAGCCCCAGAGCCGAGAGACCTGGGATCTGTTCTGGCCTCAGATACTTAACACCCACACAAAAATAACTGGCCTTGTAACCTTGAGCAAGTTACTTAACCCCAATTGCTTATTAAAAAAAAAAAGTAAGCTACCTTTATATGGCAATTCCTTAAACAAAGGTGTCTTTCTGTTTCCAGCTTGTTGGGAAAAAAATGTGGAAGATAATTTGAATGATACAGAGAATCATAGCACTTACTAGTTGATGATAAAATTTTAGACAAAGTTGGGGAAACAAGGCAGCTGTAGTGCCCAAACATTACCCCAGTAAATTAAATCTTAAGAGATAATTTATTCCATCTCTCAGCCTTAATAAACTTTCTCCACCCAAAGACTCAATTATTTACCTTCAAATAATTCATTATACTAGACTTTCATGCATCCACTCATCTGTTTCTTATTGGGGAGAAAAAAATATTTTTAATACCAATAATTTCCTTTATTATATATGTGGTACTTTATGGGGAGAAGGAACTAAGTAAATTTTGGTGAGTTATCTCCAGGAAATCAATAAGACGTAATGTTTAAAATGTTAGTTTTATAAATTTTCATTTCTGAAACTTACTTTAACACATCAAGGATCCATGATTTCACTAGCATTGGTATTCCCTAAACTATGCAAAATACAAAAACCTATGAACCTAATATCTGTAATCCTAGTAGCTGGATCTTACAAGATGCTGTTACTGAGAAAGTGAATCTCCCAGTGGTCAACCCTCTACTGATGAACTTCTCTGAACTAAGCTATGACAGTTCTCAAGTAAGAGAGATAAAATCTATTGCTGAACCCATAATGAAAATTAATCCATACTACACTGGAATAGACTGAGAACTGAGGGTCATGTCTACATCAGGATGAAGAAGAATCCAAGTGTAAATTACTTCCTCTTTTATATGTGAATACTTCAGATGCTAAAAGAAGTTTTAAAAAAAAATTATTTGTGGGGGCAGCTAGGTGGCATAGTAAATAGAGCACTGACCCCTGGAGTCAGGAGGACCTGAGTTCAAATCCAGCCTTAGACACTTAACACTTACTAGCTGTGTGACCTTGAGCAAGTCACTTAACCCCAATTTCACTGCCTTCCCCCCAGCAAAAGAAAAAAAAATTTTTTTTAAAAAGATTATTTGTGTAAGGAAAAAAGTCATAAAATCCACTTATGGATAAATGGTCTCTGGGATGAAGAATAGAAGAGACAGAGACTGTTGTGAGGAATAGGAAGCCACCATGTCTTCAACACAGTATGTTGAACATACTTAGGGGACCTGTTTGAAGACAGAACAACAACTAAGGTAACTGTGGCTACAGGGCATTATGGTCCATTAGTTCGTTTGCATTGTGCCTTTTTTAAGTATTTTGAAGATTTTAATTAACACAATCATAGAACTATTTGGGCATTGTGGGAAGATGATACAAGGAATTTGGATTATATAAGAATCACATATGACAGAAAAATGAATTTCTTGAGATTTTACCTCAGAAGGTAAAAATGAGTCACTGACCCAAAGGAGGTATTATGAGAAGTTAAGAAGTCAGAAAAATTTTGTATAGAGATAAAAGGAGACTAATCTGAAGAGGTGGAGTCAAAGGAAGCAAAGGATAGAAGATATAGAAGGTTTCAAAACTGAAACAGCAGGTTCTCTATCTGCTTTCCTAGGAGTTCCTGATTAGAAGAAGCTTCATTTTCCAAGTTATTTGGGAAAAGACTGGAACAACTTCAGGAAACTCACTGGCTAAGAGCTAAATCCTGTTGCTTCATGAAGGGTACTGAGTTTGTTGCCCTTGAGTACTGTATAATGTCTGAGAGAGGGAAAACATCTCAGGGGTGCCTATATTGCCTTCTCTCATCCTTTTTGGTTTGAAATTATATAACTGAAGATAAAATAGAAGTTTTGAACATGTTTTGCTGTAAGAAGATGCTTGAATCCCTGCTAATTTGCAGATCTGAGAAGCTTTGCAGTTTTCTGACTTGAGAGAACTGCTTTTCACTGAAAGAGCATAACACCTTTCTCAATACCCTACTGAGGGTGTCTGTGAGCCAAAAGAGCTTGTCACTGGTTCCTTGGTTCCAGAGCAGAAGAAAGACTTTGCCTAGCAGAGACCAGAAACTGAAAAGCTACCAGAAGTAACTTCACATAAAGCATACTGTTCCTAAAAGGACGAAGGGCATCAAGCCCTGTGATGACAGCTGTGAAATACAAATAACACATGGGTTTTGCCACTCATACGCCTCCCTTTTAGCTTTTTTTTAAGTCAATTCAAATCAGTTTATTGAGTAGGGTGGTCAGCTGCGTAATTTAGGAAGAACACTTTAACAGCTCACAGTGGATTGGAGTGGGGAGAGATTTGAGGCAGGAAGATTAACCAGTCAGCCACTGAAGTTAGTCTAAGTATAAGGCAATGAGGTCCTACATCAGCATAGTGGCAGCGGCAGAGGAGAGAATGAGAAAATTGTGAGAATGAGAGAATATTAGAGGTTTGTGAATGTAGAAGCAATAGGATTTGGCGACTGATTCTATAAGGAGAGTGAAAGAGTGTGAGGAGTCAGTCTAGGATGACACTTAGATTGTAAGCCTGGGGTGACTGGGAAGATAGTAGCACCTTTAGGAGTAATAAGGTAGTTAGGAAGAGGGGAGGGTTTTCGACAGAAAGACCATGAAATCAGTTCCAGACATGTGGAATGTAAGATATCTACAGAACATCTACCTTGAGATAGCCAATAGGCAGCTGGAGATGCAAGACTAAGGTCAAGAGATTTAAGAATCATCAGCATAGAGATAATTATTGAATCCATGAGAGCTGATGAGAAAGAAAAAGGAAAACAGTATGAAGAGAAGAGAATAGAAGAAGGCCTTGGGAAATATTCACAATGAGTGGGTATGACTTGAATGACATATGACTCAGCAAAAAAGACTGAAAAGGAACAGACATACAGGCAGCAGGAATAAGAGAGAGCATTATCACAAAAACCTAGAGTAGAGAGTTATCAGCAATATCAAAGTCTGTCAAGGGGTAAAAAAGGATGAGAACTGAGAAAAGCCCATAATATTTGGAAACTACAAGATCAACAGTAACTTTAGAAAGATAGGTTTCAGAGAAAATATTACAAGCAGCCAGGAAGAAACAAATTGAATATTTTGGAAACACAATCAGGATAACACAGGATCTGGCAGCTTCTACACTGAGGGATCAAAGGGTTTGGAATATGATATTCCAAAGGTCAAAGGAGCTGGGATTAAAACCAAGAATCACCTATCCAGCAAAACTGAGTATCATGTTTCAGGGGAAAATATGGTCATTCAATGGAATAGAGGACTTTCAAGCATTCTTGATGAAAAAAAACCAGAGTTGAATAGAAAATTTGACATTCAGATACAAGAAGCAAAAGAAGCATGAGAAGGTAAACAGGGAAAAGAAATCATAAAGAACTTATCAAAGTTGAACTATTTACATTCCTACATGGAAAAACGATAATTGTAACTTATGAAACTTTTCTCAGTATGAGAATAGTTGAAGGAAATAGAAATGTGTGGGTAAATATATATATATATATATGTCTATATAGGAGGGTATATGGGAGTATGAATATATATATATATATATATATATGAGAGTGTGTATATTTATGCACAGCCATGCGTAGACAGAGGGCACAGGACCAGTTGAATAGGAAGGGATGATACTTAAAAGGTGAAATTAAGAGGTGAGAGGAGAATATAATAAGAGGAGATGGGGAGAGACAGAATGGGGTAAATTATCTCATATAGAAGAGGCAAGGGAAAACTGTTACAATGGAGGGGAAGAACAGGAAGGCAAAAGGGAATGAGTCAACCTTGTTCTCATTGAATTTGGCTTAGGGAGGGAATGACATACACACTAAATAGGATATCTCACCCAACAGGGGAGTGGGGGGAAGGGGATGAGAGGGTGGATGATGGAAGGGAGGGCAGGTTGGGGGGGGGAGGGAAGTTGGAAGCACCCACTTTAGAAAAGGGACAGGATCCAAGTAGAGAACAGGACAAGTGGGGGGTGGGATAGGATGGAGGGAAATATAATCAGTCTTTCACAATATATCCACTATGGAAATGTTTTGCATAGCTACACATGTACAACCTATAATGAATTGCTTATCTTCCCAGTAAGGGTGGGTGATGAGGGATGAAGGGAAAGAATCTGGAATTCAAAGTTTTAAAATCAAATGTTTAAATATATATATAAGTAGTAGTAGTAGTATTTTACATGTAACTGAGAAATAAGATATATAGGCACTGAGGCATAGAGATCCAACATGCCCTACTGGAAAGTTGGAGGGGGCTTGGGGGAAGATATGGGAGAGAACAGATTGGAGGAGAGGATATTCAGTGGGATTGCTGTTTTGGGGTGGTAGGGGAAAAATAGGGAGAAAATTTGTAACTCAAAATCTTGTGGAAATGAATGATGTAAACAAAAAAATTTCTTAAGAGAGAGAAAAAAAAAGAAAGGTTTCAGTTGAATGATGAGGTCAAGAGCCAGACTGCAGAGAGTTAAAAAGAGAGTGAGAAGTAAATGGAAGCAACAATTATAGACAGCCTTCTCAAGGAGTTTAGTCATGAAAGGAAGGAAAGACTCTATAAGATAGCTACCTGACATGGACAGCAGAACTGAGGGGTTTTTGAGAATGAGGGAGACGAAAATTTTTTTAGGCAATAGAGAAAGAGCAAACAGGGAAAGATTGAAAACAAGTGAGAGAATGGGGATAAAATGAGGGGCAATCTGGAGAAGACAGAACTGAATGGGATATAAGCATGTGCCCACTCTCCCCAACGGACACCATCAACTTTGGGCAATGGTGGGGAGAACAGGAGGCAGGTTTCTATTCTCTGTGATGTTTAACTATTCCTGCTTCTGTTTTCTACTAAGCAATGTTTCATTATCCTGATTTTGCCTTCCAATGAGTGATGTTATATTATTAGGGCTTTTGCTTCATCCTTTAGAAAATTAACAAGGTTATAAAGGCTGAGTTTGTATAAATGAGGAGCATACTGGTTGGAGCTCAAAAGTTATAGCAACAAAAAGAAGGATTTTATCCACCCTACACTAGGGTTATCCTTAATACTTTAAGATTGAGTTGTGAGTTGCAGCAGCCTGGTGGTGGCTCCTCTTTGGGGATATCATAGCTGCCAGTATGAGAGCAGGTTGAGGTGAATGAGACAATCCAAGAGTGAAAATGAGGGGTATCATGATATAGCCAGGTTACAAAAGTAAGCTTTTAATTATTCAAAATCATAGCAACTGGAAATTTCTATTCCATAATCTGCTTCTGCTGTTCATGTTTTCTAGCATTCCAAAATTCACAGGTAAATTTCATTAACTAGACTCCCTAATAATGCCAATATTTTAGTAACTATCACATAAAAAAAGATTTAAAATATGCTAGGCTATTTGGATACTTTGAGTGCTTATAACTAAATTCAAAGAGCCTGGGCGGTATGCAGAGGCACCTTAAGAGGAACTCAGTTCTCAACCCTTTTTGATAATTCAGCAAGTCCATAGGAGGCATAGTTAATTCAACACAATAAATACTTATTGAGTACCTACTATGTGAAAGATATTGTGGATCATCTGCATATGGGGACAGGACATGGTTGAGAGATGCCACACAAGTCAGAATACATGCAACTAGGGATGGGACAAAATGTTGCAAATTGCCTGGTAGATTGTGTTACCAGTAACTTCCCATTCCTCAAGTGAATGCTAAAATTAACCCCCTGAAGAAAACCTTCAAGATACTCAAGGAAAGGGAAGACGTCAGCAATGATTCACGAAAAATAGTTTTTAACTCAAAGTTTAGTGATGCTATGTAAGATATGTAAGTAAAGGCTATGAGAAAATTAAGAACTCAGAAGATAGGCAACATTCACCAAAAAAAAAAAAGTAAAAAAGCCATATCTGGGGCTAAGGCAGTAAAGCTACCAGATGTTTTCAGCAAGATATTTACTGTACAATGTGCATCATATTAACATACTATAGAATTCCTAAATGGAATATTCTTACACTGAGAGTCATCAAATTTTTTTCTTTCTGTTTAAAAAAACCAGTCAGGAGAAAACATTTAAGAAAGACCAAAAGAAGCTCAATAATATCATGTGATGTATATCTCTGTTAATAAGAGTTAAGTAGACACATCACGTGTCTAGCTATTTCATGTGTTCTTTCCCAGCATCAATCTGTCCCATTTATCACCAAATATATCCCTATGATCCATGATCCTCTCCCATAAGTTTCCGTCTATCAAACAACTGCTTTCTGTAGCACACAAATGAAAAGGGAGGAAAAAATAAGGGATAGACTTCATCACTGAAAGTCCAAGTTACTCAAAAACTGGCTTAACTAGCAAGTTACCTCCCTTCCATTAGGAAGACCTGAGCACTTAGAAATGGGCATTTTCATCTAATATGTTAACCTCAGACTGAGATGGGAGCAGAGCATCAGTTTCAGACTGAGTCAATGTTTCCACTACCAGGCTATGCTTTGTTCTTTCCTGGGTATAAGTAGGAGGCATGGCTGCTATTGTCTGATTCTGCATCTAGCCTCCAGCTGTGCAGATGGTATGGTGCCAGTTATGGAAGAAAGACATGGGCAATCTTCATCAGCTCTACTAACAACTCAGATGGGCCTCTTTAGAACAAGTACTACCTTCATTCAAAACATGAGGCAAAAGAAACGAAATGAGGAAGTGTGCCAACCAGCTAGAGTTCCAATATAATCTACTACTACTTTTCTCAGGAAGAAAGGATGTTTATGGCTAATAATTAAGACAGAAAATACCATACATTCTCTTTCTCATTCAAAATATGCCAAGATAACCAAAGTCATAAGATACAACATTGTAGCAAGGGATAAAATTTAAATGCTATAGGGTAATTCTTGAAATAGGGATGCTGTAATAACAATTCTGTTGCACTAGGATCACCTTTCCCCCAAGGAAATATCTCTTCTGTTCATAAATGTCAAATCAAGCTCACAAGCTTGAGCCCCCAATTTGCCCACAAATGAAGGGATAATGTCCATCTGCCTGTTAGTTGTTGACTGGTGTACTGTTTCATGGAATCAATGGGCCAGAAGCATTGTGCTGACCTCAGAATGCCTGAGGCACAAACAAAAGGGAGAAGGACAGCCAGATTCACAAGCAGGCAAGTTAAAATTGAGGTCACTTTACATTATTATTTTAAACAATAAAAATCCTAGATCCTGTGATTCCTAAAGATTTCTATGAGTGAGAAAAAGCTGACTATCCTAACCAACACATAACAAAGAACGGAAGGTAACTAGTCAATTGCTTTTGAATTTGGTAGGGATATGAAGGTATACAACATCACTACACAAAAGAGTTGAGATGCGTTAGGGAAAACCAAATACATAGGATGTTCCAAAAGTCTTAGTGCAGTTTTAAGCTAGTTTAGCTTAAATAAGTTTTAATAAGAAATGGCAATTCATTTAAAGTAGCACAACTCAAAAACAATTGGTGACAAAAGTATTATGAGAATCAATTCACAAAGTTAATTCAACAAAGTTACCAACTACACGGAGTCTATTCTAGGGCTTGCTTAGAAATTATATAGTCCTTGTTTCACAGTTAGGAACAGAAACTTTTATTTTCTGGTGCCACCAAGTGGTAACACTATGCACTACTCTTTATGACAATAAGCAATTTTATCTAATAAATGTCAACTCAAATACTGATTTGTTTAATCACATATCATTTGAAATACCAGTTGATTTTAGAAAGTGAAACATCATGGAGGGGTAAGGGGAAGAATGTCTCAGAGAAGGTTGCTAATTAGAAATAAGACAGAGATAGGGGGGAGGGTTGTCACCCACATCACTATGTGAATAAAAAACACTGCTCTGCTAACAAGTCAATATTTCCAAAAGTATGAGTAATATAAACCAAATCAAAAATAAGGACTCATTTGATAAATATTGATTAAATCCCTCCTAAGCACAAAGCACTATTTCAGGTGGAATAAGAATTACATAAGACCCAGAAATTCCTTCCTGAAGTTTACATCTAGTAGACACATAAGAGAGACAAAAAATTATACAGTAAGTACATATGAGGAATGCAATCCTGTGAGATATATGCAGGAAAGTCATTTAAAAAGTCATTTTTCAAATCTAAATTAACTGAACAATTAAAATGTACTCCTGAATATGAGTCTTAAAAGTATCAACTGAAATTATATGCTAAATAAAGCTGTCCATATGAACTATATTTGTTCCACAAAATACATACAACTTTTCACCAAATTTTGATAGCATGGAACAAGCCACAGGTTCTCAAGGCTATAGGAGAGGAGCAAAAAAATGGAAGGTCCTTTCCAAGGAGAAAGGTTTCAGATATGGGACTGGTGAGAGAGTCATCACTACAAACCTGGCCACCTTGTGATGTTTTTTGGCCACAGAAACCTATAAAAACCATATAGTAATCTGCAGAAGGACTTTACTCTGTGCCAGTGGAAAAATACTCACAACCAAAGAAATCTTGGATACTCCTTCAACTATATGGAAAATGGAGTAAATGCTACGAGTAATTAAAATGATAAACTGATTATAGAACAAAGTCATTCATTTATCCTATGCACATCTCTAGCTTACCTATACCAGAGATTTCCAAATTGTGAGCTTTGTCCCCACTGAGAATGGGTAGCTAAGCAATAGCCAAAATTATCACGTATTTTTAAGTACAATTCTTGTACATACAACCATTTTTTTCAATACAAACCAAGCTAAAAATCAATGTCATCAATAGTAAGAATAAATTTAGCTTGAATACTAAATATAGTATGTTAAATATAGTATATACATATAAGGCCAAATTCTGTGTATACTGAATATGGACACAGGTACAACATACAAATCCACTGTCAAGGACTCATATAACATAGATGAGTTATATTTTACTGCTCCTTGCTGTATCTGAATTCAAAGTTAAAAAAAAACTTTGTGAAGAAGTTAAAAGCATAGTATTTCTTGTATTTCTCAACATCAAGTTTGTTAAGTTTAATGTAATAAACCAATTTCCAAAAACAACACATTTTCCAAAATTAGAATATTTCAAAAAATAATTTTAAAAAAGAACTAAATTTTCAACAATTAAATTTCTTCTCAATTTTTATTGCCTGTGTTATTTTTAGTAAACTGTTATTGTCACGTAATAAAAACAACGGATTTGAAGAGAAAATCCATTGAAACATCTAAAACTAGCTCAAGACAAGATAGCAGAGACAGTTTAAATAGTAGAAACACAGAAACACAAAAGAAAAATTCTAAATCCAGAAAATACAGCTCACTCTACTGATCTCTAGAATTCCCAAGTACTATTACTGAAGGAGTAGAGAGACCGTAGTGTTTGTTTTGTACAACTGCCTTTGCTGCTTTAAACATAATAAAAATGCAAAAAATATTGAAAGAGTGCATGTAGACTACTTTGGCAAGACAAGAGAATATCTCTAGAAAAAATTCAGTTTCTCAAAAAGCAATTTTTTTAAACCATGTCTTTAACATCAAAAAGATTGCTTGTTATCATATAAAAGTTATATATGTAGTTGAAATAGTTGTAATAGTTCTACCTACATGTAATAGTAGGAAGAATATATATCCATCAGGTTGAAGATACTGAACATTAATTAATAAAATAAAATCTCTATTCCAAATGAAGGAACAAATATAATTAATGAGGCTCATCTGATTACATATGAATGCTATATTGTGGAAATTAATCTAAGGAAAGATTTGTTGCCTACAGATAGCAATGCTGTTTTAAAGAGAAACTTCTAATATAATATGTGGATTCTTTAATGAAAATGATATAATATGGAAGAACTGCATTAAATTCTATAGTGATAGAGCTAAATAGATATAAAAGTGAAGGAGTCTACAAGCACTAAAAAAAAAAAAGTGGCCCTTCCTGCAAATTGGATACCATACATGCTTCATAGATGATCACTAAGATGGAGAAATAATGAGTAAAAGTTTACTTACAGCTTTTCAAGTTGATACAAGAGTAATCACTTTAACCACAACCAAAAAAACTTTATTAAAAAGAGGGCTTTTTGCAAAACTGAGATGATATGAGAACTAAGCAAAGAGCACTTCTATAGTATTACAAAATACATGGGCTTTCTTATCCTAGAGTACTTCTGTGGATGTTTGAATGTGAGCTAAAAAATTTCTTAATAATATTTTTAAATGAAAAAATGACTTTTATAACAAAAATCCCCTCCTGAATATGAGTATTTGGTGATGATTTTTTTAATGAGTTTTAAATCTTTAAAAATCAAATCAATGCCCTTAAATTCATGCTCTGATCTAGAAAAGATAAAGTGAATGTAAACTGACCTCATTATCTTTTCCCCAAGACCCACATTTCTTCTGAATTTATTTCCATAATGGGTGCTATGAGGGATGGAGCCAAGATAGCATATAGAAGCAGGAAAACTCCATGTGCTCCCCCCATAAACAACTCAAATACCTATAAAATATGACTCCAAACAAACTTTGGAGCTACAGAACCCACAAAGTGACAGAGAGAAATAAATTTCCTGGTGAAGGCAACCCAGCAGGTAGACAGGAAGGGTCCATTGCAGCACCCCTCAGAGTAGAGCCCAGCCCCACATGAGCCTGCGGTTTTAGACTCAGGGTACCCCAACCAGCCACAGCTGGAGGGACTTCAAGAGAGTGGATCACCAGCAGCTGTGGCTGTTTCCAGACTTATCAACCCATAAATGCCAAAGACAAAGTGTAGACTTTGGGAACAGGGGGTCCAGGAATGTGGTCTGGCCTCTGCCCCCAGAGGGGAAAAGCGGCTGTGGCACATGACCGCCATGTGGCTGCTTCAGAGCTCCTGGCCTACAGAGCGTAGGGGGACCAAGCAACCCTTCTGAGAGGAAATTGCTCTTGCTTTAACCTGCTTGGATCTGGATCGCTATCTTGGGTGGAGGTCCTGCGGTGTGTGACCAGGTGCCAAAGCCGGGGGAGGCTTCAGAGAGGGCACCCAACTAATAGCTCCAGCAGCTGAGAAAACCCCAGCAATTTGGGACAAAGCTCTCCTCTCTGGAAGCAGAGTTCTACTGTGGCAAAAAGCTCAAAAGTCAAGTAATTGGGTGGCAACATGAGCAAGCAGAGGAAGCAAAACAAGCACAGCAATCAAACCTTAGGTTCCTTTTGGGGGGACAAAAAAGGATCAAAGCATGGAATGGCAGGAAGACAACGAAGTCAGAACTCCTGTACCAAAAGCTTCCAAGAAAAAATATGAACTGATTACAAGCCATAGAGGAGCTTAAGAAGGATTTTGAAAACCAAATAAGAGAAGTAGAAGAAAAATTGGGAAGAGAAATGAGAATGATGCAAGAAATTCATAAAAAGAGAGTCAACAACCTGACTGAAGAAAATAACACCTTAAAAAATAGACTAACTCAAATGGCAAAAGAAGCCCAAAAAGCCAATGAGGAGAAGAATGCCTTAAAAAGTCAAATTTGTCAGATGGAAAAAGAATTTCAAAAGCTCACTGAAGAGAATCATTTCTTCAGAATTAAATTGGAGCAAATGGAAGCTAGTGACTTTATGAGAAATCAAGATACTATTAAACAGATCCAAACAAATGAAAAAAATAGAAGGCAACGTGAAATATCTCACTGGAAAAACCACTGACCTGGAAAATAGATCCAGGAGAGATCATTTTAAAATTATTGGACTACCTGAAAGCCATGATCAAAAGAACCTAGAAATCATCTTTCAAGAAATTCTCAAGGAAAATTGCCCTGATATTTTAGAACCAGAGGGCAAAATAGAGGTTGAAAGAATCCATCAAACACCTCTTGAAAAAGAACCCCAAAAGAAAATCCTAGGAATATTATAGCCAGGTTCCAGAATTCCCAGATCAAGGAGAAAATATTACAAGCAGCCACAATGGGTGCTATGATCCTTCCAATCACTCAGAATCACAATCTCAGTATCATTCCCATCTCTTCACTCACCCCATACATCCACTCAACTGACAAACCTTGTCATTTCTACTGCTACAACATAGGTCACACTTGATCGCATTTCTCTACTCATATCCTAGTTCAGGATCTCATTACCTATCACCTGGACTAGTCGAGTAGCCTCCTAATTGGTTTCCCTAAATTTAGATTATGCCCCATCCAATCTATCCACCACATGCCAGCCATACTGATTTTCCTAAAATATAAATATATTAGTATCATTATTCCATTCAACAAAATCCAACGGCTCCCTATTATCTCTAGCATAAAACACATGCTCCTGTTTAGCATTAAAATCACTCACAACCTGGTCCCAGCTCCCTTAGACTTGAGACCCTCACAAGCAGGAACCATGCTTTGTCTTTCTTTGTATCTACAGAGTTTGACACAAACCAGATACTTAATAAATGCTTGCTGATTTGTTAAATGACTGATCCTCTACCTTTTTAACTTTATTACACACACATTACTACCCTCCACATCAACTACAGTCCTGTTAAACAGACCTCCTTACTGTTCCTCACACATAACACTCTGTTTAAAGAATGGGAAAGTTTTGTATAGGAACAGGGAATTCAGAATCCCTATTTCCTTTCAAGGATTAGCTCAATAACTAATCTACATAAAACCTTTCCTAACCCTCCCAAATGATGACATACCTCCCCCCATCACCTTGTATTTATTCTGAAAATATTCTGTATATATGCACATGGTCTCCCCCAACAAAACTGTCAAATCCTTCCTCTCCCTCCTCAATGCTGCCTACTGCCTTTCCTGGCTTCCTTAAAGGCTCAGGTAAAATTTCATCTTTTATAGGAATTCTTTTCCAACCTTTCTTAATTCTATTGCCTTCTCTATGTTAAGTATTCCCTATTTATCTCGTGTGTGTGTGTGTGTGTGTGTGTGTGTGTGTGTGTGTACAGCTTCTTTTGTATGTATTTGTTTGCTTGTTACCTCCTCCATTAGATTATAGCACCTTAGGGAAGGGGGGGGGGGGCGGAAGGAGGGAGCAGCAACTGTTCTTGTCCCTTTCTGTACCTGCAGCACAGTGCCTAGCACAGAATGGGCACTTTAAAAAGCTGATTGACTGATTGATTCAATCAAGGCAAGAGTCAAGATCAAGGGCAAGAGCCTGTTCACTTTCTTTTTACTTCTAGCTTTTAGCACAATGCCTGGCACATAGTAGGTATTTAATAAATACTTGTTGATTGTTTCTTTTTTTTTGTCTTTTTTGCAGGGAGGAAGGCAGGGCAAATGGGGTTAAGTGACTTGCCTGAGGTCACATAGCTAGTAAGTGTTAGGTGTCTGAGGTGGGATTTGAACTCAGGTCCTCCTGACTCCAGGGCCTGTGCTCTATTCACTGCATCACCTAGCTGCCCTTTGTTGATTGTTACTTAAATATTTTATATAAATATTTTATAATAGGACCATCACTAAGAACATAAAATTATCATACTGTAATGTGATATGCTCAAGGTACACTGACATATTTATGGCCTCTACACTTAGAAGTCCTGGATTTCTGAGCTTTTTAAATTTCTGTGTCTGTTTTCATAAATTTTCTCAATTTTCCCTCAATGTTACACTGACAGATGCAACTTCTCACTGCTGGTAGTGGGCCTTCATAGAGCAAATCTCCACTTCCAATTTATTGTGCATCTGGAAACAAGATAAGAAAGTCTATTCTTTTTTTTAATAAAATAACAATTACAAGGAAGTGCATGAACTACATAGTTCATATAGTTTATGGCATCATTTTTGACTGCTCAGAAACCTTTTATGTTTGTTATCAGATTCCTGACTATATTTTGGATAGGTGAGATGGCAAAAAAAAATTGGTTACAAACAGCTGAGTTATCACTGTATTGGGTTTATACCTGTCCTAAATATCTAAATGGTAGATTAGACTATATTAACTAAATTTGTATATGATGAAAAAAATTCAGATGTTTTAATAACATTTTATTGTCAGTCAAGAAATTTTAACCACTAACATCAGATTTTTAAGGACATGGTAACTGACTGCTATCTCATTAGATATTATTTATTTATTTTATTATTTTATATGAATATTAATAGTGTCAAACACAATGTTAGCATAAAGTGAGAACTCAAATAGTTTTAGCTTGCAATAATTTATATATGGAAAAAAATTTCCACTCTGGAAATTCTAATAAAATCACAAGTAAGGATAAAAACCAAAAATTTTTCATTTAATATCAGGTTTAATAAACTATGTTATAAAACAAGAAATCATATTGAAATCAAAGAAGTTTCAATTTTTGTTAAATTACAGTTTGGTAGTTAATCAAACATGATTAGTCTGTTACTTTTCGAAGATTGGAACTGCTTATGTATAAAGATAATTATAGCTCATATTTATAAATCACTTCATAAATTAATATAATATCATTTATATAACACTTTAAGGTTTGCAAAGAACTTTATACGTCCTATCTTATTTGATTTCAACACTAAAAAAAGTATCAAATGAAAGTTGAAGACATAAGAGAAACGGACACTGAACAAGACAGTAATGAAACTCAAAGCCAATGAACTGGCTCATGAAAAGGTAAAGAAGAAAGGACTAGGGTGAGAAAGAGATTTACTAATATATTAATACATAATATTGATGCATTTTTTCCACCCATTTTTCTCTTATCATCTCTTTCACAGAAATCTGCATCTCTTAAAAAAAATTTTTTAAAGACTGGAAATAAATTTCCTAATTATAATATTGCTACTTTAAGAAGCTCTCATCACCTCACAAGTGGATTACTGCAATACCCTCCCTTTCTCCAGTCTCTCCCCACTCCAATCCATCCTTCTCTAAGCTGTCAAAGGAATCTTCCTAAAGCACAAGTTTAACCATTTCACTTCCTATTCAATAAACTCAAATAGCTCCCTATTACCTCCAGGATCGAATATAAAATTCTCTGCTTGGCTTTTTAAGACCTTCATGACCTCACCTTATCCTGCTTCTCAAGTCTTTTTACACTTTACTCCCCTCCACATAGGCTACAATTCATCAACACTGGTCTTTTTGCTGATTCTCACACCCATACCTGTAATGCTCTCCCTCATGTCTGCCTTCTGGCTTCAAGACTTAGCTCAAAAGTCACCATCTTGACTTCTCTCTCAGATTACTTAGTATTTATGCTATATCCTTCTGGTATGTATGTTGTGGTTTGTATATTCTCTTTCCCATTAGAGTAAGAGTTCCCTGACAGTGGGGACTGTGTTATCTTCTTTCTTTGTATTTCAAGAATTTAGCACAGTAAGTGGCACCTAGAAAGCATTGAATAAATGTTAATGATAATAAGTGTTTTACTAATCCTAACTATAATTCCATGATATAGCTGAAAACAAGGGTCTCAAAGTAATTCTAACAATGATACTAAACACTGTGTGGACTTAAAAACCACTATGCCATTTTTTCTTTAAAGAAAATTTGAAACAAGGAAAATGATTCTTACCAAAAGGATTATCTTTCATAAAGGCAAAAAAGTAGTGGCAAATTAATTACAGGGTTGTTGCCAGTCAAAAGATTCCTAACACATTTAAAATGAAGTATGAAGGGTGCAGCTAGGTGGCACAGTGAATAGAACACTGGCCCTGCAGTCAGGAGGACCTAAGTTCAAATCTACACTCAGATACTTAACACTTACTAGCTGTGTGACCTTGGGCAAGTCACTTAATCCCAACTGCCCTGCTTTCCTCCCTCCAAAAAAAAAAAAACTGAAGTATGAAAAACATACAGGACAACACAAATAAGAGGATACTATTAAAAAGGTCAGTGGAAAGATAAATCTTTCTGTCTCTGGGACATCTAGTTTGAAATGTCCAATATAAACCTGGTAATATGTAACTGAAGCTTATGGCGGGGGAGAGTTTCAGATGAATTACAGATATAGATGTAGATATGGATACAGAAGTAGATATAGATACAGATATAGATACATAGTATGTGTGTACAGAAGCTGATGAGGTTACCAAGAGGAGAAAAGAATGGGATCTAGCAAAGAACCCTGGGGAAATACCCACAGTTGTGGAGTATAAAATCAATGAGAAAGAAAAGAGATGGATCAGGAGTTCCAAATTTCAGTTTTTTATATAAGCCTGGAGGCAAAGGAAGGGTTGGAACAAGATTGCTCCTGAATCCATATGGTTTTTGCTCAAAAGAAATAACTATGGAAAGACATTGGCCAAGCTGGAAGAAATACTAACATTCCAAAGACAGAATTCTGGTTAAGGAAGACTGACCTATGTTAACTACAACTATCAAAATTAGGAACAAATGTTTCTGATACCAATGAATATGGAAATGTATAACTTCAAAGGTTGTTGTACATAGCATTGAACTGAAAATAAAAAGTATATGTCTGACATATATGGCATCATTTTTAAGTTTTAACCTATATATGTAGAAAAATGATACATGGATATTGTTTACATAAAGAGATTATATATGTATATACATATATTTTAAGTAATGTATATTTATACATAGATACATAATTAAAAACACAGACACTCATACACACAAAATTGCACCAATTAGATGAAACCATACCTTGAACACCTTCCAAGAGCAGATCGACTCCTCTCTTATAAAAACTAGAAGCAGCTTCATAGTCTTCCTCTTCCTCCTTCTTTAAAGCCTGCTTTATTAATTCGCCTGCCTTCTCCAAATAATCTTTTTTGCCAAGCCTGGATTTCAGGCTTCCAGCAAATAGACCACGACTTTCCCGCTCTTCCTCTGTTTTGCTTCTTTCTTTATCAGAAGCAACAGCAGCTAGTGCTAAAGGTTCTGGAGAAAGATTGAGACCAAAAGTTCTACTGGGAGAATTTTGATTGGATGCCATTCCATCATCTAATTCAGCAAGGGAATCCACATCAACAGTCAGAGAGATCAGATCGCTGTCACTGGAGAAACCTAGGCACACGAACAAAAATGGCAGAGAAATATTGATGGTAAGTATGAACTAAAACTATACAACTCTTACTACCTGGCTATTTCTATTATGCTATCTCATACCAGTCAGAAGAGTTAAAACTTTGCTTACCAAAGCCCATCACTAGAAATTAGTTCTAAGACTTCCTAAGTTTCTACCTGTATTTGGCACTCCCTCTTTCTATTGCTGTGGCTAGTCACTGAACTTACTTTGATCAAAATGAAAACAGTTTTAGCAGTAAAATCTATCTTACCCTGAAGCCCTTAAGATCGTATACAAACAGAGAATCATAATTCAGTACACAGGGCTACAATAAACAATATCAGTCCTCAATAAATATATGTAACATGTACTTCACACATATGGTTTTAGATAACCTTACACATTCCACTTTTACTGAGGAAATGTGATCCAATGAACTAAATTAAGGATTGAAAATTGGGAATTTTAATTCTTTGCCTGTCTCCTCCACAACACTGCTATAAAAATTATGTGCATAAATAGCCTGAAACACAAGAAATGCTGCCTGAATATTAAAATAATAAAACCATTTCTCGCAATTGCATAACTGGCTCTATAGTCATATGGAAGGCTTTGTCTCAAATTACAATTCTCATTTGACAGTCAGATTTTATGGAGGTTCAGTTCAGTCATCTACATCAGAAATTAAGCAATAGGGGTAGAAAAATTAAGCGTGGGACCTCCCTCCCTTCTATACGAAATCAAGGGGACCACAGGTAAGGAACACCGAATATACTGTCAGATTTCATTAGTGTGTTAGTTTTTTTCCCCTCTTTCTATCCTTTGAGGCAAAGAATGGCTCACTGGATAGAGATACATTTGGAAATGAAGGTGATAAAGAAAAAGTACATAAGTAAAAATTGTTTCCAAAGTAAAAAATCATCAGGCAAATTGTCTATATCAATATTAAACTTTACCAAGTTTCTCTTATGAAAACAGAGGTCCAGAGATTCCAGAAATAACTAAACCAAACCACATTCCATATTACTTTTGCTAAGATAAATATGTTAAAATACAATAAATTTTTATTTAGAAATAGGAAATGTGTTAAAATAGGATAAGCATCTACTAATATTAAGGCAAATCTGGGCTCTTAGTATAAAGCACTAGGAAAATAAAAGTTATTTATATCTAGCATTCAAAAATAAAAATTAAATTTGAAACCTGCTTAGAATTATAAATGTGGTCTCAATACCTCTATGCATGGATAAATTAATCTAGTTATAGGCAAATTCCCAAGCTATTGCTAGAGGTGGGGGAAAAAGGGATACATTGGGAAGTATAGGTGATGTAAAAATTAAAGCTATAAATTAAAATTGTTTTTAAAAAAAAAGATTTCCAAGACCTGTTTTTAAAAATTCCTAGCAGTAGACAGAGTATTAAACTTCAGAGTTAGAAAGACCTGAGATCAAATCCTGACTCAGACATTTAGCCATGTGACTCTGGGTAAGTTAACCTTCCTCAGTCTCAGTTTTCTCATCTGTAAAATAGGCTTAAAAACAGCACCTATTTCAAAAAGTTGTGAGGATCAAATGAGATAACATATTTAAAACACTACTCAAACCTTAAAGTGCTAAATAAATGCTAACTAATAGTAGTAGTAATAATGATAATAATTCCCATTTCTTAGATAAGAAAACATTCCAGTAAAAGAAATTACTTGTCAAGTATTCTAAAAACCAAGTCAGGACAAACATCAGATAGAATTCTGAATGATTATCATGAGACAGGCAACAATGCCAGCCTCTAGCCTCAAAGGTCTTGCCATGAAATAATTATTATTCAAGAGTTTTCTGGAAAATCTAATTGCAATTGCAAGCAGAAATTTTTATCAGATTTTATATACAAGCTGAACTTAATTTTGCAATATAGAATGTATGCAAAGAAAATGATTGTGGTATTTAGATTTTAAAGAGGATGTCATTGCAAAAAGTCAAATAAAATGTGCTTGTTACAAAAGATCTCACCTCCACCTTCTGATTGGCTGGTAAGTGTCACATCATCAAGACCACTCAAATCTTTTCGAACTAAAAGGCCAGAGGAGAAAAAAATGTTACTGGCATATCTGTGGACTAAAATTATGAACCTCATATCAAGTTGTTTGAAAAAGCCATATTTTTCAATGATTATAAAGGTAAAAACATGTTGCTGACATCTAGATTGAAATTTCAAATGAGTTATCTGCCAAGTCAAAATATCTACATCATGTTCTTAGTTTCAGTTCTTTCACTTATGAGACCATTAAAATGACTATAAAATACCTATCTATAACCTTTTCTCCAAAAGGAATAGTAAAGTAAAAGTAAAAAATAAATAAAAGCAACCAGAATTCCACTGGCCCAACAATCACTTTGTTATAGTATAAGATCTTGGAAGGACCAAAAGAAATCTAGTTTAGTTCAATTTTTTTGGACTCTACACCAATAAATAACTATTTATGATCAAAATTTTATATAAAATCCAAGGAGTTTCTCATCAAAATTGCCCACCTACTACTATACTAAGGAATAGAAGCAACTTTGAGACAGAGGACTTGTTTTTTAAAGCATTTCTACAGATTCGATTTCCTGATGCCAGTGCCATTTTATAACCTGTGGACACAGTTATTGAAAGTAAATGAATACACAATGTTTAGGGGAAAAAAAAACAACAATATTCTGGTTTGCAAAGCAAAATAAAAAAGAAAGGAAATGTTGAGTTAAAGGTCTTCTGTCCACTCTCCGGTGTCTTGTCATTGTTACTATAAGACCATTCATCACATAGCCCTGTTTCATGCTCTGGGTGACTTTCCTTTTGAACATGTACAATAATACTAAAGTGCAATAGGACAAAGTTATGTGTACTCAGTTTCTTGGCTTTTGACCACAAAAATCTAGTGATATAGTCACACTTCCTCTCAATTCTCTAAACTTACTAATTTCATCACTAGCATAGTGATTCAAAACAGATTATTAAATGCCTGAGAATAAAATTCCTTAGGTAAACCACTCCAATAAACTTATGAAAAATACCTTTCACAAACTGGGAGAGTTGGGGAGGGAAGGAACACAGATTGATTACTTGAAGATAGCTTCTTAAAAATCTGCCTAATTTCTAAATAACTAAGTGCTTAAAAGCACTAGGCAAGTAAGAAAAAGGAATATTTTGTGTAGTCAGACTTGGGTAGTTAGATGTAAATATCAAAAAATTAGGCCTGTGTCTATTTAAACACAACACATCAAGCTACACTAGCCAAATCTAATCATAAAACCCTACTACTTTATACCTGGGGCTGAGAAAACCTAACTGTAGAAAGAGTCCAAACTTTACCTCACTTCTACTTCATTCATAGCTTCCCTGACATCCCTCTAGTCTCACTCAAATTCTACCCTCTGTAGGAGGCCTTTCTAGTATCCCTGGTTCTTAATGCCTTCTCTTCTGAGATTTCCTCCTATCTATTCTGGATACATATACATTCTTTATTTTATCTCCCCTATTAGGATGGAAATTCCACGAGAACAGGAACTGTTTTTACATTTCTTTGTAGCCCCAGAGTTTAGCACAATATTAAAATATGTGACACATAGTAAACGCCTAACAAATGCTTTTTGATAGCTTACTTCACATCTATCCTTCCAGTCATACCTGGGTGTCTTGCCATCTGACTTGCTGAGCACATTAAGTCAATGTCCCAATATCTACCTAATTCTCTCTCTCTCTCTCTCTCTCTCTCTCTCTCTCTCTTTCTCTCTCTCTCTCTCCACTTAATACTCTGGGAAGAGGAATCAAAGCAATACTACCCTTGCTTCTGAAAAGTGATCACATTTTGTGGCTACATTCATCATCCCTTTAACTTCCCAGACCAAAACTCCCTTCCCTGAGTACCACTCCTCTGTGTCGTCTCCTCTTTTGGAACATGAGCCCCTTGAGGGCAGGTACTGTCTCACTTTACATTTGTATGCCTAGTGCTTAGCATAATGCCTACCACACAGGTAGTGCTTAGTTAACTTGTTTCATTTATTCATTCATTCATTTATACAGAAGGATAAACTAGTATCCACAAGAGGAAAAGCTAAAAGCATAGGAAAGTATTTATGAAATAGGAAGAAAGAGGGGCAACTAGGTGGTACAGTAGATAGATCACTGGTCCTGAAGTCAGGAGGACCTAAGTTCAAACCTAGCCTCAGACACTGCCTAGCTATGTGACTCTAGGCAAGTCATTTGACCCCAGCTGCCTCCCAAAATACCAAACCAAACCAAAAAAAAAAAAAAAAGGAATAATATTTTGACGGTCTGATATTGGAAGGACATGGAGAATGAGTGATTACAGAAGAACTTGTTTGGGTAGAAAGACATGTTATGCAGTGAGACCCATGAAATACAGTCCAAGACAGAATTATCCAAAGCCAGTAGCTTTTTAAGAGTATACAGAGTAGTTCCTAGCAGAGAAGATTGCTAGTAGCAGTAAAAACTATACTAAGAGTAGAAAAATAGGCATTCACCTTCTATTTTCCTACTCACCTGCTAAATGTCTCTAATTCATTAGGACTGATTCCTAGAGAATATAATTTTACTATTCAACGTGATTTGTATACAAATAGTGCATGGAAGGGGCGATTAGAACCTTTGAAGCAGGAGAACAATTACCAAATAAGATACAGAACAGGCAAATAATGCACTGCTCTAAGCAAAGGCTGAAGAATCACAATGCACATCTCTCAGAATTACAGGATATCACAGGAAAGAAATAACAGGTGCTCAAGGCAGGCAACTGGAATTCAAAGATACAGGTAAGCATCTGAGAACACATACAAAATTCACCATATGTGTACAACACAAACACAATTTACACAAAGCTAAAAACCAATCAGAGGTCAAACCATACTTAAAAAAGAGTCCTCAGCCTTCACCATGAAGAGTAAAGGTACATCTTTCACCATCACCAGAAAGTTAAAAAAAAAAAAAAACAACTAAGGCTTTTTGGAACTGAAACATGGGAAAATGTCAAAGGCCTCTACGAAAATGTTCCGCCTCCAGGTTCAAATCACAAAGATTCAAGTCTCAGGACCATTAGAGGGCCCCAGGTGACTTATGAAAAAAGCCACTGCAGAGATGAGGGATTTTATTTAGCATCCCAGTTCACCTATCTGCCCTCACCTTCAGTGCTTTGAACTCCTCAGAGTAAGGTAGTACTGTGAAATCCATCTAGGAGATCACCTCTAAAGGAAAGGCACCAGCCTAAAAAGGTGAATTGTCATAGTACAGATTTCATACTATAAACTATCAGGAATCTGTATTTGAAGGCCACCTGTCAAAAAGACCAGTTTTCTTTGGAACAACAGGTGGTCTCCTATGATTGACTGTACATAAAATACATGGTAGTATTAGTATTAGCTGATAACCTTCAGGAACTTACCACCTGCTGGGCTCCAACTATTGCCAGAGTCTACCAAGGGGAGTTTCTACTTTTTCCTGTAGTAATGGCTCATGATTCATATACAAAGCAAGAAACCCAGGCAGTAGTTGGATTATCAATAGGATAGAACAATCTTTATAACATTATTTCTTGAAGCATTAAATTCTACATACTATGTATGAGCTTTATCAACTGTAGAAGATATGCAGGTAAATCTAAAAAAAGACCTCTCAAAAAAATGGTTTAAAATGGATGTCTAAGCCTAAAAAATATAACTAGTTAATTTTCTTTCAGCTGATTGTCAACACAATATATGTATAACTAAGAGACATATGTGATTAAGTTGAAATCTGAAAAAAGAAAACTAATACATTTCCTCATGCCTTAAAAATATACTTAAGCTAGTTAGTGGTCTATGCTGCCACCTAGGCTATTCAGAGGAAAAATATAGGAATCAGTCATAACTACTGACATTTATATAGTGTATTGAGGTTTGCAAAGTAATTTATATACATTATCTCGATCTTCACAAAAGTCCTGTGAGATAAGTACTACAGATATTATCTCCATTTTAAAGTAGAGCAACTGAAACCCAGAGAAGTTAAGAAACTCACCCTTGATCTTATTAATAATAAGAACCAAAACTGGGATCCGAAACGGTACTTCTCTGGTCTTTGAGTGCAGCACTATTTCCACAACACCATATTGGTATAGATATGTATGCTAAAGAGAAATGTGAATACAAAAAAAAAAAAAAAAACATCTAATCCACCATATCCATAAGCACTAATAACATTCAAATTTCTTACTAAGAATTGTAGGGATCTTTTAACCTGCCTACTTTTATTTACTCAGCATCATACTCTGCTATTCTCCACTTTACATTTTTCCTCCAGTCAAACAACCCTGTAAACTGTTCCTTGTATACAACACAGTTACTACTGTTCTGTGATTCTCTTTCAAAAAACAAACTTCTCCTTCCCCTCAGCGAGCTATATTTTTTTACTTCAAAACAATACTTAATAGGTTCCATCAATAACTAACTTTGTGACCTTGGAAAAGTCATTTAATATCTTTGAAGCTAGGTTATCTCACAGGTAAAAATAAGAATTGGGAGGGGCGGCCAGGTAGCACAGTGAGTAAGAGCACCGGCTCCAGTGTTGGGATGACCAGGAGATCGAATCCCGGGCTCAGACACTTAGCACCCACCCAGAAACACCTGGCCTTGTAACCTTGAGCTAGTTACTTAACCCCAATTGCTATCCATTACTCCAACATTCACAACACTTATATAAAGGTATAGTTGTGGCAGCCAGAAAAACTAACGAAATCTTGGTCTGCATAAAAAGGGGCATAGCTTTCAGATATAGGGAAGTGATGGTCCCACTTACATTCTACCTTTATCACACCTTATCTAAAACACTGTTTTCAGTTCTGAGTATCACAATTTAAAGAGGAAAATAATAAGGTAGAGAGTGTCCAGTAGGGCAACAAGAATAGTGAAGGGCCTTGAGTCTACATAACATGAGCATTGCAAGAAGAAACTAGTAATGTTTAGCTTGGATTAAAAAAAAGTATATATCAGTGAAGGAGAGGAGAACATAATAGTTGTCTTCAAATATCTAAGTGGCTGTGATGTAGAAAAAAGACTAAACTTGTTCCATTTAGCCCCAGAGGGCAAAATAGCAGGAATAAGAGGTAGAAGTTGCAAAGGAACAAATTTTGCCTCAACGCCAAGAAAAACTTGTTAATAATTAGAGCCAGTCAAAAGTAGAACAGTTTGCTTCTTCCAGTGTTAAGAGTCTCCCTTCTCAAAGGTCTTCAAGAAGAGCCTAAAGATCACCCAGCAGGGATTTTCTGATGGGGATTCCTTCTATGTGTGAGTTAGAATAGAACGCCACTGAAAAACCAAATCTTAAATTCCCTGACTCTGCTATTTCATTACTGAAAACTCTCAATGAGGAAACTGCCTCTTCTAATAAAGACTGGTTTCTGTTCTACAATATATGACTTAAGAGAGCTGCCAGTAACAATAAGAGTTAAATGATGTGTTCACAGTTACATCAGTATGGGTCAGAAGGGAAACTTGAATCCAGGTCTTCCTGCTTCTAAGGTCACACATGTAACCATTTTATCCCCTGCACCATCATTGACATTTATAAAACTATAGATAATCTCATATATCAATAGCTATATATGAGATATATAGATACATAAATATATAATCAGTCAACATTTATATTACTTAGTTTGGAAATGGCTTTACAAATAACATTCTCTAGCCTAACTCACCCCATTCCTATTGTTTGATAACCTACCCAAACACCAAGACCTAATCTTAATACTACATCCTCTACAAATTCTTCCCTGAACTTTAATCAGAAAAGGTTACATTTTCTCTGAATTCTTAAAATACTTTGTCAATATTTCACTTAAGTACTCATCACTTTCTACCTTTAATTTTATTAACTAATTACAATAATGTCTTTGATGAGGCAAAAACCATTCCATTATCTTATCTTTGTACTTCTCTCAGCACCACCACAATCTCCAAAGAATGAAAGTTGAGAATCCTCCCAAAGTCAACAGAAAGCACAGGTAGAAGAAGAATGTGTAAACGTGTGTGTATGTATATATACATGCATATGTGTATACATATACACAGATAACCATCAGAGAGAAATTACAACCAGAACAGAAGATAGATCATGTAAGAGTGAGAGATAATAGATAGCCTGTGTGCTTCGTATGTATCAGTGCACTGTTATGAGATCAAGAAGAAAGTATACAGTATGTTGAGTAGAACTCTGGTGTTTGTTTCACATGATCAAAAATCACTGAAGATGAGAAGGCATTGATAGGTTGCAATATATGGCATTAGATGGAGTTCTCATATTGAAGATAACAGATTCATCTAAATATTTCCTTTAGCATTCAAGTCTTATACATAGTATGAGACAATGAACAACAGAAATTAAAACTAAGAGAAGAATAATTCCAAGTTCTGCAAGTAATTTACCACTGAAAACAGCTAATCAATAGACACTAGAAAAATCCTAGTTGTCAGTTCAAAGTTCTAATAGTGCCACCTAGTGGATATAACAACTAACTCCTAGTATTTACAACTAACTTCTAGTATTTATAAAAAGCTTATTAAAATATTTTGCTATTTTAAAATATTCTTTGAGTAGGTTTGAAATTTCTTTTAACATAGAAATAAATAATTCACATTTTAATCCTACTAAGGAATATTTCTTTGTAAACTAATCAACCAAAGTTTATTACTACCACTTGAAAGCAAGAAAAATAAAGTGGCACTGAAAGAATTTTAAAAGTAAATAGTTTTAATACTAATATGACCAATTTTCAAACCAAAATAATAGTAAAATTTTCCTATTTTCCTATTCATGTCCCTAAAGAGATTTCTAAATAGGAGAGGTATCCATCATAACAGAATGATTTAACTACAGTCCAGCTTGGAGACAGGAAAATATACTACATGATTTAAAGTCCCATCCAGTCCCACAGTTCCACAATTATTGACTAACATGAAAGCTAAAAATACTATCCTTGAAATAAATATCCTCATTTTCAAGGCTAATTCATATGACAGTCTAACAGCTCTTTCCCAATGTGTCAATGGTACTTTGGGAGTTCTTAATCCACAATTTTTGAGCCAAAAGACAGACAGGCTTCTCCGTGCCAGTAGTTACTGAAGTGCATTCACATTTAAGGTATGCTTATTACAACGCTACAAAGGAAAACTGAGTAAGTCCCACTTGTGTAGCAGTTGCAATCATCTATTTTCCCCAGCCTTTGTTTTGATGTATGCACCTGGAAAATGTCCTTTCCAAAAATGCAAAGGAAGTCAAGTAATGTATTGGAGAGAGGAAATGACACAAGTGAACAGATGAGATTATACAGACATCAAAGGCTCTGATAACAAGGTCAGCATGACAATAAAGTAACCTATAACCTTAAAGCAACCAAACAGATGAGGGAAAATGTGTCAAGAAACACTATTCCCATGTCTCATTCTTATCACAGCTGCCTAATTTCCACAAGTCATGCAGGTAACTTTGTAGTTAAATTCAATTCTACAGAAAGGAAAAGGCTGGTAATGAAAATAAGATGACATAACGAATTTATCTTTGAATTGTACCTTTAAAAATATCCTAAATTATGCATTCTTGAACTCTCCAAGTAGTGGGGGTTTTGTTCCAGTATGAAAATGGGGTGAACAGCAACTCCGTATTTTTTTATATGTAAGATTATTTCTACAAGTTGATGGCTATGAAACAACGAATTGGTGTCCCTTAGTGAAAGAATTTCTTATTAAACTGTTAAAACCAACATTTGTCCTAATGCCTAGGTTTATGTCCCAGAAACTAGGCCTACACAGGTTGAGGAGGCCAAGAAAAATCCAAAAGTGTCCCTGTCCTCAAGGAATTTACACTCCATCAAGAGGAAACAACATGAACAAAAATAATTAAGGATAAAATATATACAGAATAAATACAAAGATTTGGGAGATGGCACACTAGAAATTCTGAGGATCAATTCATTTAAGAGCTTTTGCTTTCAAAATGCATTTTTGGCTAAATTAAACAGGAGCTCAGATGTTCAATGAATACTTTTTGATGAAAGAAACTATCAAATATGAGAACCTACTGAAGAAGGGGAAAAGTTCTTTTGTAGTCCATAATTCCTTCCAAATTAATGCTAAAAACATACTCTTAAAAATAGAAAATTATTACTTTGTGTATACACATAAACACACATGTACATGTACACACAGACACAACTTCAACCTGTACTAGTCTGACAAAAACAGGATATGCTAACAAGATAATAAAAAACGATGATACAACAAAGGTCTAAAATGTAAGAGGATTAAATCAGTTAAATAATGAAGAATAAGACCATAAGAAACCTTATATGATTCTCTCCATTGCTAATTGTAAAATAATTTTTAAATGACAAGCACAAACCTATCAATTTCACTAGTGTGTATGCTTTCTTCAGAAAGCTTTCATTTTAAGATAAAATAGTACCTACTGATTTCATCTGTTTTAAAACATGACCACAAATAATGCTCTATTAGCCTCAAGCATCTGTTCTCTGAGCATGACAGAAAGGTGGTCTACTTTCCTTGTATCCTAACTAGGCACTGAGAGTCCCTGAAACAGAACAAGGCATGTTAAGGTTAGCCAGGTATATATTGGCTTATCCCTTTTTGCTCAATCAAAAATATGAAAAATCAAAATCTACCTTCAAAACACCATTTATGACACTTAACCCAGTAGGCATCATTCTGGGAGAATTACAGCTTTCTCTCTAAACCCAAACCACTTCCATTTGGTGCACTCACTCCTTTACCATTCTCTTCCACTGCCTCAAATACCTGTGGGGCTTAGCTAACTTTTCTGTTCTTCTGTTATTGGATGCCCTTTCCCTCAGATTTCTCTGGAATTTGTAGACCTTTGAATATGAGAATAAATCTTTCACTTGCTCACTATGCCAGATAATGTCAGGATATTTAAAAGCCATTTCACATTCTCATGTAACACAGAATTTACAGGCCATCCAACACTTCTATTTGTATTTGTCAACTAAGAATCTTTCAGGAGGATTAATGAGTCAAAATCCAAAAAGGCTATGAATGTTGCAAAGCATTACAGAAATGTATTTAACATCATTTCCAAAGTATTTTTTCATACCTCATGAATCTCAATGCTATTTGAGGGAAGTAAGACTTAGAAATATTTAAACCAAACTATATGTACTGATGGTGAAAAAAATGTCACTTGTGAGGACCATGAGAATTAACAAACCTTTTTCTTTTCTTCTTCAATATTTTGGCCCAATTTTCTCCTTTTCATAATTTATTCCTACACATACATTTCAGTCTTAGAGACACATCCCTAATTCAAGAAAAAACTTTTCATCAATCTCAAGTACAAATATATATCACATGCCTTAGAGTATGCTCCCTAACCTCTTTTCCAAGATGGCTTCTCCCTTCATCAAAGTGAGCTATTGCTACACATTTAAAACACTATTCTCATGGCATTAGAGAAACCTGAAAGACTTTATGAAGCAATGCAAAGTGAAATAAGAACAATTTATAAAATGACAAAATAGTATAAAGACAAACAACTCTGGAAGATTTAAAAACTGTAATCAACACAAGGCCTAACCAGAATTCCAAAGGGCTCATAATGAAACATGTGACCCAAGTCCTAAGAGGTGAAGGGATCAGAGAATAGAAGATTACTTCCAATTTATTCTGCCTATATCTTATTTATACATTTCCATATTGTCTCCCCTACTAGACTTGAGGAAAGAGATTCTGTTTGTCTTTCTTTTTATCACTAGGATTTAGCACAAAGTTTGGCACATAGTAGGTGCTTAATAAATGCTTGCAATTATCTCCCCAGGCAAGGTGTGATCATGTTACTCCAATGTTCAAAAATCTACAGTGGCTCCCTATTACCTTTAGAAGTTAAAATACAAATGAGTGATCCTGGCATTTAAAGTCTTCCAAAATCTGACTCCAACTTGTATGTCCAGACTTATTTCTTCTAGTGCCCCTTCACACACTCTACATTTCTGCCAAACTGACAAACTACATGATATTTTCTAAACTCAGCACTCCCACTCTAATTTCAATATCTCTACACAGGCTATCTCCATATGTGGAAAGCACTTCCTCACCTCCACATCTCAGACTGCTTCACTTCTATTCAAGGCTAACTTACGTGCCACCTACTTGAAAACCTTCACTGATCTGCTGAGTTGCTAGTGCTCTCTCCCTACTCAAATGGCCTTATATTTACTCAGCTATATACATGTCATATCCTCCCCAGTATCGTGTAAGCCCCTTGAGGGCAGGAATCATTCCATTTCTGTCTTTGTATGGCCAGCCCCTTAACGATGTCTTACACAAAGCAGGCAAATAATAACACTTATTGACTCATGCCTGAAAAACAAATTTTAAAAAGGCTCACCACCAAATTGACTACTGTGATAATTTTTTTGGCAACAGCAACTTTTGAACACTTTCTGTTGAGTAACAGAAAAGTTACAAAATATTTCAATGAATAACTAGCTACACTGATCCCACTTCTGATGCATACTCACTATTTAATTTTTCAATGCCCAACACAAGTCTCTCAGTTTGTTAAGTTTCAGAGCAACTGACCATATGCACTGATAGACCCCTCTCCCTACAAAAAAACTTAAAAATATGAAATTATTGCAAGAAGTTTATCTGAAATGATAGTCTACAGACCTAAGAAAAACATTCAAAATGCCGTTTTATATTAGCTTACAGTTATATAGGGCTCTAAGGTTAACAGAGCATTTTCCTCAAAAATATCCTTTTAGGAAGAATACTAACCCTATTTTACAATAAGGTATTAACCTTATTTTACAACTGAGGAAACTGAGGCTCAGAAAAATTAAGTGAATTTTCCAAGGTCACATTGACTAAGACTCAGAAAAAATCCAGTTATTTTTTTTTTAAGCAATCGGGGTTAAGTAACTTGCTCAAGGTTACAAAGCCAGCTATTTTGTGTGGGTGTTAAGTATCTGAGACCAGAACTGATCCCAGGTCTCTCAACGCTGGGGCCGGCACTCTTACTCACTGTGCCACCTGGCTGCCCCTCTCAAATCCAGTTATTCTAACTTTGGTCCAATTATCCAATAGCTTCTCACTTTCAGGATCCTACGGCATACAAAGAAGGGACTCAGGAAGACCTGAGTTCTAATCCAGTCTGAGACTTACCAGCTGTGTGACACTGGGCAAGTCCTTTAACTTCTGTTTGCCTCAGTTTCCTCATCTGTAAAATGGAAATAATAATAGCACCAACCTCCCAGAGTTGTTGCAAAGATCAAATAAGATAATAATCATAAAACTCATAGCACAGTGCCAGGCACATAGTAATCTCTATGTAAATGTTATCTATTATTATTATTATTAGAGAGAACATTTTCTTTTAGACCAGTTGTAAACTTATGATTCTCCAAAGGCTAAAAGAGCAATGCTACATATCACTTAAGGAAAATACTTATGAAAATTAGAAATGGTGAGGCATTTATGACATCAAATACTCTCAAATACCTGGATTCAGCTTCTCTCCAAGGTCAGACACTAGATTTATGCTTATGAATTACAAATTTCTCAAATTAAAACCTCAATATTTCTGAAAAGGCATCTACTAACCTTCAGTACTAGAGTCAGAAAAACTGTCAATGAGGGAATCTGTGTAAGGTTCAGCAGGGCCAATCAATTCAGAACCATCATGAACTTCTCCACCCTGAAAAGAACAGATGATCATTTCTTGTTCCAGGTCATTCAGTTAAATGTAGAATAGAAAATTAGTAACAAATAAATGATGGCTGCCACAGTTATGATACAAGAGAAAAAATACTAAAAGCCTACCAAACAATAAAATTTAGTAAATTTTTTTTAATTCAAAATATGAGGGGCATCTAAGGTGGCACAGTGAATAGAGCACCAGCCCTGGAGTCAGGAGGACCTGATTACAAACACAGCCTTGGACACTTAACACAAAAACTAGCCATGTGACCTTGGGCAAGTCACTTAACCCCAATTGCCCTTAAAAAATTCAAAATATAACAAGTATTTTGTAACAATGTATAGCTTACTTTATGGAAATTATTACTTTAGGATTAACAAGCATGTGAGAGCCAGCTAGGTGGCACAGTGGATAGAATGCCAGGCCTGAAGTTAGGAAGATTCATCTTCCTGAATTCAAATCTGGCCTCAAATACATACAAGCTGTGTGACCCTGGACAAGTACTCACTTAACCCTGTTTGCCTTAGTTCCTCATCTATAAATTGAGCTGAGAAGGAAACAGCAAATCACTCCAGTATCTTTCCCAAGAAAATCCCAAATAGGGTCACAAAGGGTCAGATACAACTGAAATAATTTAACAACCACAAACAAGCACATGAGTAGAAATGGGAAAGGAAAACCTACAACGATATGTATTTATCCATGTAATCAAGCTTGTTGAAAAAAAACTTATCATAACAAATCATCTGTGAGTGCTAATTCTAATCAGTTAAGAACTAATATATTATATTGTTGGTGGTGATATGAATTGTTCCAACAATTCTACAAAGCAATTTGGGATAATTCTAAAATACATATAGAGATATAAACAAAAATGTCCACATCTTTTGACCCAGGGATCCTACTATTAGACATGTACCCTAAATGAATCAAAGATAGAAGGGTCCCATATATAACAAAATATTTATAGCACCATTTTTATAGCAGTAACTAGAAACTAAGTAGATGCCTATAATATGCCACATGGCTAAACAAAGTGATATATACAAAAAGATATTATAGCACCTTATGAAATGATGAATATGAATACTGAAAAAGATGCAATTATACAGACTATCCCAAAAAGTCTTAGTTCTTGTTGTAAGTTATTAGAACGACTTAGGCTATTAAAAACATAAAACTGTGCCCAGACTTTGGAAACTGAAAAAAAAAAATGAATGCTGTGTAATTATGATGGCCAAGCTTGGTCTGAAGAACAGATGAGGAAATGCACTTCCCCCTCCTTTGTTTATACAGTTATGGAAATATGGGTGTAGGGCAATGAACATACAGTCAAACTCAGTTTTTATGTTAGTTTTGCTGAAAAGGATTTTTTTTCCACTCAACTCTTTGACATAGAAGGAGATGGATCACTGGGTAAGAGAGAGGGACGAAATATATTTGGAAATCGTGGTGACAAAAGCAAAAGATATCAATAAAAATGTTTAAGAAATGTACATTATTCACGTTTTTTAAAATATCATCAACTTAGAAGAATTCTTTCCCTTTAGTCAGGCAATAAACATTTATTAAGCACTTATTATGTGGCAGATAGTGCTAAATGCTAGGGATACAAAAGAGGCAGGACAATCCCTACCCTCAAGGAGCTCAAAGTCTAAAGGGTGAGACAAGCAAACAGATATGTAAAAATAAGTTATATACAGGATAAACAGGAAAAAATTAACTGACAGAAAGGACTAGAATTAAGAAGGATTGAGAAAGGCAAAAGATAAGATTCTAGCTGGGATTTAAAGGAACCCAGGGAAGAGGGAAAATGGGAATGAGGAAGGAGATCATTCCAGGAATCTTCCAGTCAAAGAAAATGCCCAGAGTCAATATATGGAATTTCTTATTCATGGAACAGTGATAAGACCAGTGTCACCAGATCAACGATTAAATATCAAGGTGTAAGAAGACTAGAAAGGTAAAAGGTGACTAGGTCATAAACGGCTTTCACACTAAACAGAACATTTTTTATTCTCTACTGACTGAATGACTGAAATAAATAAAAATTACAATACTACCTAAATTTACTTACATTTCTTTGCTTTCAGTATGGCCTCCAATCTTAGACCTATTGTCATTGGATCCCCTGCTGAGGGATATGTCTCTCCCAAGAGGCACCATTCCAATTCTGTATATTTGTGACAAAACTTTGCTTTTTTGGGGGGAAAGGTGGGGAGGGGAGAGATGGGGGAAGAAGAGAAGGGGTTGTGATTTGTTGCTCCAGAGTACAAAAGAGTAGAAATAGAACTTTTTTTAAAGACAGTCACTGGGATAGATTTTTTTTATTTTTAAGAAAGAGAAAAATAGCAAAAAGGCCATAAAAGGAAAGACAGCTTTGAAAATTACTGTTTCATTTTATTATACACTTAAAAAGAAAAGCAAATAGCACATAATAGGGACTACCAGTTTTATGGACAATCTTTTTTCTGTTCTACTACATACATGAAAATGTCCATTCTATTTTGACATTTCTTAAGAATAAAAGCACACACAAAATTAGAAGGGAAAGTGTACTAGAAAAAAAAAACTTTGCATATTGCTTCTTTGATAAAGACAGGATATCCAAGATACATAAAGAACTAATTTAACTATACAAGAGTCATTCACCAATAGATAAATGGTCAACAGATCTAACCAGGCTTTTCTCAAAAGAAGAAAATGAAAGCTTTAAGATCTTCAAAATATAAGCAATGAAATTCAAAAGAAATAGCAATAGGCTTAGGACTTCACCGTTACAGAGACCTTCTGGTAAGAAAGCTCCTTCTAACAAGTCAAGTTGGCTGGGGCAGCCAGGTGGCTCAGTGAGTAAAAAAACCAGCCCCAGTGTTGGGATGACCTGGGGATTGAATCCAGGCTCAGATACTTAGCACCACATCCAGAAATAACTGGCAGTGTAACCTTGAGCAAGTTGCTTAACCCCAATTGCTTAAAAAAAAAAAAGTCAAGTTGGTACATTCTCTGAAACTTATAATCTTAGAGTGTTGCCTAAAGCACTGAGAATGTGAGTATCTTGCCTAAGGCCACATAGCTTGAAAAAAAAAAAGAAAGAAAAACTGAAAACTACAAAGTGTTAGCTTTCAAGTTTTAAAATGCTTTGGATACCACAGAAAGTAATAAAAAGTGTTTAATAAATGCACTATTTATAACAGACCTTAAAAAAATCTTCAAGATGTTTACTAGAATAAAGAGCTGGGATATTGGCAGAGAACTGTAAGAGATCTTCAGCACACTGTCTTCTCTCTTCAATCACTGTTTCATCAAATCGCCCTGAAACAGCAATAAAAATTGTGAGTTTAGAAAGAATGATCAATACTGGTTCATAATAAAAGTTCAGGATAAACATCTCTGTTCAACAGTAGACACAGCAGCAAATTTAATGTTTCCCTGTTTGCTGCGGCTTATAATTCTCTGTGCTTGACTCCAAAACTTAATTCTGGCAGTCACAATAAGAATGAGTGGTATTCACAACAAAAGATGACATGAGGGGTTTTCCTTGATAAGGCAAGAGATAGATATATCCCTTTTTAAAATGCCACTTAGCTGCATTGGCCTTGAACAAATCACTTCACTCTCATGAGTCTCAGTTTCCTTGTTTGTGAAATAAGGATGACAATATCTGTCCTCCTTACCTCACAGAGCTGTTGTGACGATCAAATATGAAAAATGATATGTAAAGTTCTTTGAAAACTTAAAGGTGAAAGGTATTAAAAATAAATGTCAGGGGATGGCTAGGTGGTGCAGTGAATAGAGCACCAGCCCTGGAGTCAGGAGGACCTGAGTTCAAATCCAGCCTCAGACACTTAACACTTACTAGCCATGTGACCTTGGGCAAGTCACTTAACCCCAACTGCCCTCCAAAAAGCTAAATAAATAAATAAATGTCAGTTAGCCTCAATTATCAAAGTAAGTAATATATACATAATAAGATCTGTTGATGCAATAATTCTTATGGTAAGGTAAACAATCAGTCAACAGGTATTAAGCATCTACTATGGGCCAGGCACTGTATTAAACATACAAATATGAAGAATGAAACAATCTCTGCTACAAAGAGATTCTGCTACAAAACAGATCCCCATTCTAATGGGAAGACCATGAACAAGCCATTTAACCTGTTTTCCTCCATTCCCTCATCTATAAACTGGGGATAACAGTAGCACCTACTCCATAGGGTATTATTAGTATTACTATGACTATTTATGATGAGAATTTTGGATAAATTCGTTTACAAAAAATAAATGAGTAGAAACTACACTAACTGCTGGTATTGTAAGAGATCAAATAAAACAAATCTCTAGAAGATTCTTGGTTCTGATGCTAGTTCTTAAACACTAAAACTTGCCAACCCATCATGACTTGCCCTGCCTGCCTAGGGAGAAGAAAAATGTCATTCCATGGCACTCCTTCCATAGCTCTCTAGGCCTGGTCTGATGGCCTGCCTGGGTAAGAAACGTCATTCCATTGAGTTCCCTCCACTAGTAACCTGCCTGAGCCTGATCCCACATGAGTACCACCTCCACCTTCCAGTTTATACACTGTTGCTTAATGCCCTGAGAAGACTCCACCCGGCCTCCAACTGACACCCCCCACCACCCCCACTCCAATCAAATTCTGAGGAATATTGATAACCTACCCGAACTCATTCCTCCTGCCCTATAAGACCCTTCCCACTAAGTGATTCTAAACTCCAGATAGCATTATTCAAACCCAATTCTCTGTCCCTAACTATCCACAACCTTATTTTCCTTCCCCTCAATACAACCCCCACATTTTTTTAAGTTAACAAGACAATAGCCAAATCATTCTAGTGGTAGATAAGGGATAATAGGGGTCATTTAAAATGCTGATCCTTTGATATAATCAAAACTCCACTTAAACAACAGCAACAACATGAGAAATCAAAGGCCTATTAATAGTTGCTTCTCTTATCACTGTTTTAAATTCCCATGTTCAGTACCAATGTGTTTTTTCCTGTTAAGAGATGGAAAAGTACAGGTAAAGTACTAAAAAGGCAAAACAACATTTGTCCCAAGAGAATTTATTGTGTGTTGTTAACAACATTCTATTAAATATTCTGTGTTTGTTTTTAAAGTCATGCAACATTTTTCAAAAGGTTGTAGGAAAAGAAAGGTAAATGCAAATGCTAACCCAGAAGATGTCTCAATTTTTTATTACAATGAGTCTGGAAATATGTCATCTCTATTTCACTCGGAAGCAAACATTAAGGCCTTCCTTATGTTTTCTTCAGTGAGCATAGATAGTAACACTTTAATAATCATAGTTTACCATTATCTTGATGTATAAAACTGTCATAACAACTAGTTGTCAGTGAAAAAACATTATCACCAAGAAAAAGTGGCTTTATTTTTACTTTAAATCAATCAAAGCTTCAAACGCTGATTGTAGCAAAACACCTTTTTGTCCTTAAAATTCCAAAAGGACAGTGCTATTTATGCTAACTTCCTAAGTGGTTTTGTGTGGCCAACAAGATCAACGAATGACCAACAATTCTCACCACACTGCTCACATCAAAACCTAACTACTGTAGTTATTGGCCTGCAGATTTCACTGCAGGAATAAAATATTATGAATGGAATTGCACAAAAAACTACCGAAAAAAAACTACAAAGCAACTTAAATTTAAAATTCAATCTTTCTTTCAATTCATCATTGTGTTATTTTTTCCCCTAAGGTCTAAATTTAATAACATTTTAATTTCTAGTAAAAAAAAAAATCCTCTGAACACAATGGTTCACCTCCCTTATTTAGTCAATAAATTAATCATCAAGCATTTATGAACCTACTATGTGTCAGGCAATGGCATGACTATCCCACTACTGTGAAAAGCAACTTTCTAAGTACCTGCCCTTTCTATTTATAGTCTCTTGCTCTGAATAAAACAACAAAATGGGATCTTTCTGGAAATTATGTACTCATCAATTTGCCTGTTTAGGACATTGAAAACTGCCTAACTGAAAACTGGCACTGAAAATTAACTTATGAGATCTTCTCACTAAATTACTTTTTACAATGATTTTATTATATGTAGAGATATAAAGATATCATTCCTAATGTTTTCCTGTATCTTTCCAATCCTTCCTTCAACCCTGAAAAACAGCTTCTAAGTCTCCCTAAATAATTTTAAAAGCAGGCATCACTATTTCTGGTTTGAATATAAGTCGGTTTATAGAAATAGGGAAAGAACTGGATCTGTGATTTCATTCATGCACAAAAGTCCCAGATGAGGAAACTTCTGCTACCAATGCACCTTCTCTGCAACTCATCACCTTAGGGTAAAATGGCTTGCACACAGATAGTATGTTCTAGACAAAGTACGTGAATGCACATGTCCTGGCTCCAGGGCCAGCTCTATCCATAATACTTCACTGCCTCTCTGCCATGAATGCTGGTTTATGCTCTACTGAAATTAAACACAGCTATAGCAAAACTTCAGTTAAACACAGAGATTTATGTGTTTTAACTAAAAAGGTTAACAAGAAAATAATTTTTGCTTCAAATTTTATTGTTGAAAAACATTCCAAAATGTAAAAGTATAGCTTCTCGTTCTGGTTACAACAGTCTGGTGAACACAATTCAGTACTCCTTTGCTAAATGTTGAGAATGCAATGTTCCTAGGTCATCATGCTAAATGGTAAGGAACAATTGAAGATAGATCCTGAATATGTACAAGTTAAAAGAAAGTAGTTTTTTCATATACTATCCACAGGGTACCCTGGAAGGTTTTCCTCCCCTTTAAGTAAATCTCTGCCTATTGATTTTTTTCTTACATTAATTTTGCTTCTTTCTAATAAAAGTGAGTACCAAAAAATCCAAAATTAATTGAAGATAAGTTCCAATCAAAATATACTGATGAGCATCCATAATAAATCTCTGTATATGCAGCCTGAACTGGGCATAAATATTCAGACATTATACAATATTATTGATAGAGGAAAAAAGGAGAAATGGGGGGAAAGGGATAGAAAAAATCATAAAAGGGTGAATCTGCCTTAAAATTTGGAATAGAGATCAAATTTTAAAAATTGTTTTTGTAGTCTTTAGAAGGTTTTTGAACAGAGAACGTGTCTCATTTTTCCTAACATTCCTAACATTTCCTTGTGCTAGCTCCTCTTCTCTTCCTCTTCTCTAAAAATGTATGTTACTGTGACATTATCACAATCTTTATGACAGTTGTTTTAAAGTGGAGGGAGTAGAAAGGAGGTCTTTTTACAAGGAGCTGCGGAATATGTAGAGTGTGTTCCCGGGAGGTATGAACCTTAACCAGGCTTCTCCTGGGCAAATACTCTTCTTTTGGGAAATACAAAAAACTCACATTCTGATATTTCACTTTAATAATTAGTGTTAATGCTTTGTTTTAGAAAAAGAGAAAGAAAACTGGATAACAAGGTATCACCTTCAAAATTTTAAACCCTACAAATAATAGAAAATATATTTAAAGAAATCTAAAGATTTTCTTTTTAAATTATAAACATAAGACATATCTCAATTAGCAAGAATTCAAGTTCAAAAAAATTATCTTAAATAAGAAGCAAAAACAAAATGAACATGAAGTATAGTACCAGGCTATTATGCATGTGATAGTGCTTTGTACACAGTAAGCATGTGTCCCTTATGGTCTAGAATGAATGCTTTCCATTGTGCTACACAATACATTAGATGAGCTCCTGTTTCCGCTCTTTAGACTTCAATCTCCCTGGTCTCCAAAGTCATCTCAAATAGGTTAGGATCCAAATAAGTTCTGGAAAACCTAGTTGACTGGGAGTGTACCCTTCTCCACATGGCCTGGGAACCACCATAAAAAAAAAAAAGACAATTTCTAAGTAAAAATTCTTTAGTAAATGTAAATATAAGCAGAGATCCTAAAACCAACTATTCACCTAAGCATTCTGGGTTCACTAGGTTCCTCCCTTTCCAATCAATCTTGATCTTACTATCAACCAGTTCAATATTACATAGTCCTCTCTTCTTGAATCTCTTACCCCTTTGTTCTATCAATTCTCACGCTTTGCAAAAACCCAGCCTTGCATTATTCCCACCATATGCCTACTCTGCTCCTACTCACGTGCTGTAAAACAGAACAAGACAAAGTCATATAACCATTCTGACTAAATGCTCTACAAATATATGATATGTAATCTCAACTGGGCCTTCACTGCAACAAGGAAACTTTCTGATTCCATATCACACTCCACAAAGAAGTTATTTCAAACCTTTTCAACTCTCTTCATGCCTTCCATACCAACCCTTTCACCCCATCCTCTAGACTGGGGACCTCACCTCATACATTAGTAAAAAAGCCAACTGCCCCCTGAGATCCCTTTTCTCCCCTTCTCTATATCTTTAAATCCAACGTCATCAGAGCAGCTAGGTGGCGCAGTGAAAAGAGTACCAGCCCTGGAGTCAGGAGGACCTGGGTTCAGATCTGGCCTTAGACACTTAACACAAAAACTAGCCATGTGACCTTGGGCAAGTCACTTAACCCCAATTGCCCTCCAAAAAGCAGGAAAAAAAAATCAACATCATCTCCTACTCTCCTGTACTCATCTCTAATAAAGAGTTGGCCCTTCTCATCAAGACCAAGTCCTCTTTACATTTATTCTCAAACCCCTCTTCCTTTCTCTGGCAGACTGGATCCCCTCTCTGTTTCTACTCTTCAATCTCTCCCTATCTACTGGTTCTTCCCTATTGCCTTTTTGACAGTAGTGATCACTACCTTCTCCTCTCTGGGTTTTTATGAATTGTATCTCTCTTCTTTCTCCCCTTCTCAGTCTGCTTTACTGGATTGGGAATACCATGTCCCCTAACTTTGAGTATCCCCATGGCTCTGTACTGACTCCTTTTCTCTTCCTCTTCTCTAAAATCTCTTAGTGACCTCATTAGCTCCTATAGGTTTAGTTATCATCTCTATACAGACAAAACCCGGATCTATATACTAATGTCCAGCCCTTCTTCTGAGTTCCACCATTATACCAACTACTCCATTTCCAATGGATATCCCATAGGCACCTTAACCCCAACAGTTTCAAAAGAGACTCCATTATCATTCCCCTCAAATCCAATCTCCTTCATATATTCTTTTTTTCCATTGAGAATACCACATCCTTCCATTAACTCTGGTAAATGAACTGAGCCATCTTCAAGTCACCACACATATCCAATACTTCTACAACATACCTCACATTTGTTGCTTCCTCTCTACTCAAAGAGCTACTACCCTATTTAAAGTACTTAGCAACTCTGTGTTTATTTCAAAAGTCACCTAAGCAGTCTTCCTGTCTCCCCAGGCCATCCTTCACACAGCTGCCAAACAGATCTTGTAAAGCACAGGCCTGACCCTGTCACCCCCTTAATAAATTCCAGTGGCTCCTATCATTTCTCTCTGGCACTCAAAGCTCTTCACAACTTACAGAGTTTGAAGAGCATTTAAAGTTCTTCCTACCTTTCCAGCCTTAGTACATATTCCTCTTTTCTATGCATCTACTTCAGTTAGAAAGTCCTTGGCCATCGCATATCACAACAACCTAATATATACAACTTGTCACGCTATATCTGAGACATGCTAAAGTATTAAAATAATCTTGAGAATAAACTTTAAAAAAATCTCAAAGGGGAAAAAATAAGATAAAGACAAACTGAAATAATTGGAGAAATATTAATTGCTCATGAGTAGGCTGAGCTAATATAATAAAAAACGCAATTCTACCTAAATTAATTTACTTACTCAGTGCTATACTAATCAAACTAACAAAGAATTATTTTATAGAGCAAGAAAAAAAAAACAATTCATCTGGAAGAACAAAAGGTCAAGAATATCAGGGGAATCAATGAAAAAAATGTTAAGGAAAGTGACCTAGCAATACTAGATTTCAAACTATATTACAAAGTGGTAATCATCAAAATAATCTGGTACTGGCTAGGAAACAGAGTAGTGGATCAATGGAACAGATTAGGCACACATTTACAGTAGTAAAGGGTTATAGCAATCTAGTTTTTGATGGACCCAAAGACACAACCTTTTGAGGCAAGAATTTATAAGCAGACAAAAACTGCTGGGAAAACTGGGAAGTAGTCTGGCAGAAACTAGGCAAAGACCAACATATCACACTATATATCAAGATAAAATCAAAACAGGTATGTAATTTAAACATAAAGGGTGATATCATAAGCAAATTAGAGAAGGAAAAATACACCTGTCAGATCTATAGATAAGGGAAGACTTTATGACCGAATAAAAGATACAGAGGATCACAGGAGATAGAAATGGATAATTTTAATTACATTAAATTTAAAAGGTTTTCCACAATCAAAACCAATGTTGTCAAAATTAGAAGGAAAACAGGAAACTGGAAAAAATTTGGAACAAGTTTCTCTAATAAAGGCCTCATTCTCAAATGTGTAGAGAACTGAGTTGAATTTATAAAAATAGAAGTCATTCTTCAATTGATAGCGAAGGATATGAACATGCAATTTTCAGAAGAAATCCAATTCACATAAAAAAAATGCTCCAAATCACTATTGATTAGAGAAATGCAAATTAAAATTACTCTGAGGTACTACCTCACACCTATCAGACTGGTTAACCTGACAGAAAAGGAAAATGATGGATGTTCAAGGGGATGTGGAAAAACAGATACACTAATGCATTAGTTGGTGTAACTGTGAACTGGTCTAACCATTCTAAAGAATAATTTGGAACTATGTCCAAAGGACTACAAAACTGTGCATACCCTCTGACCTAGCAATACCACTACTAGGTCTGCATCCCAAAGAGATCAAAGAAAAAGGAAAAAGATGTATACATGCAAACATATTTTTTTTTGCCTTTTCTTGGAGGGCAATTGGGGTTAAGTGATTTGCCCAAGGTCACACGGCTAGTTTGTGTTTGTGTGTATGTGTTGTGTCTGAGGTTGGATTTGAACTCAGGTCCTCCTGACTCCAGGGCTGGTGCTCTATTCACTGCGCCACCTAGCCGCCCCTAAACATATTTCTAATAGGTCTTTCTGGGGTGGCAAAGAATTGGAAATTGAGAGGATGCCTATCAATTGGGGAATGGTTAAACAAGTTGTGGTATATGATTTGTGATAGAATACTATTGTTGAATCATTTCAGTCATGCCAGATTCCTTGTGGAATTTTCTTTGCAAAGATACTGGAATGGTTTGCCATTTCTTTCTTCAGATAATTTTACAGATGAAGAACTAAGGCAAACAGGGTCACACATCTAGCAAACATCTGAGGCCATATTTGAACTCAGGAAGATAGGTCTTCCTGACTTCAGGTTTGGCACACTATCAATTGCACCACCTAATTGCCCCTGTGATAGAATACTATTGTGCTATAAGAAATAACAAGGGGGATGGTTTCAGAAAACCTGGGAAGAATTATATGAACTCAAAGTGAGGTGAGCAAAACAAGAACATTGTACACAATAACAACAATATTGTGATGATGATCAGCTGTAAAAGACTTAGTTATTCTGATCAATACAATGATACAAGACAATTCCAAAAGTCTCATGATTATGTTGTCTACCTCAAAAGAGAGAACTGATGATGAAACATATTTTTCACGTTCTTAATTTTTCTTGGATTTTTTTTTTTGCAACATAGCTAATAGAAATGTTTTTGCATAACTTCATATGTATAATGGGTATCCTATTCCTTGCCTTCTCAATGGCTGAGAGAGGGGCTGGATGGAGGGAAAGAATTTGGAATTCAAATTTTTATAAAATGAGTGATAAAAAATTAAAAGAAAAAAGAGAAATTGTAGCATAGTCTTTAACATTTAGAAGAAATGACATATATTTATTTTTTGTCTTTATTAATGTGTTTCTTTTCTTTTTTTAATTTTTTTTAATTTTTTAATTTTTAATTAATTTGTTGGTTTCTTTTTAGTTTACAGGATTCAATTCCACAACTCCTTGAGTGTCACATTTTGTCCCCCTCCCTCCCCTCCCCCCCATGGTGGCATATAGTCAAGTATAGGATCTGTAAATACTTTCCATTAGTCAGGTTATAAAGACAGATTGTATCAGATGGAATGAAAAATGGTAAAGAGGATATAAAACCAAACAAGAAAAGGAAAAAAGATCAGGTATTTTGCTTTCATCTGAATATAAAAACTCAGTTCTTTCTAGTTCTTTCTCTGGATGCACACATTTCTCTCCATCATGAGTCTTTTGGGATTGACTTATTTCACTGCATTTCTGAGAAGAGTCCAGTCTATCAAAGTTGGTCATCACACATATGTTGTGTCTGTAATTGTGTACAAATTTCTCCTGGTTCTAGACTTCTCACTCAGCATCAGTTCGTATAAGCCTCTCCAGGTAAATATGAAGACCATCTGCTCCTCGTTTCTTATAGCACAATAGTATTCCATAACATGCATATTCCACAACTTGTTCAGCCATTCCCCAATTGATGGGCACCCCCTTCAATTCCAATTCTTTGCCACGTCAAAAAGAGCTGCTATAAACATTTTTGTACATATGGATCTTCCTCCCACTTCTATGATCTCTTTGGGATAAAACCCTAGGAGTGGTATTGCTGGGTCAAAGGATATGAAATTATTCATAGCCCTTTGGGCATAATTCCAGATTGCTCTCCAGAGAGGCTGGATCAGTTCACAACTCCACCAGCAATGCATTAGTGTTCCAATTTGCCCACATCCTCTCCAGCATTTGTCATTTTCCTGTTTTGTCATCTTAGCCAATCTGACTGGTAAGATGTGGTACCTCGGGGTTAGAAATAACATATATTTAATAAAATTAAAAGCAAAAAAAGTAACCAATTTTGCTAGATAGTATTCAAATAGTTACCAATCATTCTAATGTTAAACATGGTACAGGAATAAATATGACAAATATTATTTTGACTTTCAAAAGTTCTACCCAAAAGCATAAATCCTTGACAAAAGTAAAAACCATTTAGCACCTGCATCTTAGTTCTTTAGAAAAGAATTATTCTGAAAATAAGGAATATTACCTATAAAACCCAGTACAATTTTGCTCAACAGACATTAACTAAGTAGCTACTAAGTGTCCAGCACTTTATCTGGCACTGTGAAGGACACAGAAGACACATAGTTTCTGCCCTCTCAAGGTTTATAATCTTACCAGGGAGACAAGGTATAAATGGAAACTGGAATGGCTTAGTTAGCTACAGTGTCTCTTGATCTAAATCCATAAAAAGGAAACAGCAAGAGTACAAACTATACACAGGCCATTCCTCTTTGGAAGAAAAATACAATACTCAAAGATTTCAAGTTTTAAAATCATTAATGTACATAATGTTCTAAGAAACAAGTGTAAAACATTTAAGCATCTTTAAAGAAACCTACCTAAAGTGGGTTTTTATAAACCACCTAATACCTAAAATACACTACCAAAGTAGAGCTAGGGAAGCCATTTCTATCATGCACATAACATTCCTTAGGTAGAAGAATGTTTGGTTACCTAATTACCCAAGAGATCATAACTGTTCCATTTTGGCCCATGAGGAACATAGCACTTGTTTCCACAAGCTCATTACACTACATGTACACAACAGACCAGTGCAATTTTGGTCTCTCAAGTACAAATGCAAGAAAGAAAAATGAAAGAAAACAACCTTGCATATCATCTATATGGGGAATTAATTATAAGACAGAAGACTAGTTCTTAAGGGGTCAAATGGAATGAAACAAGAATTTATTAAGCGCCTACATAGTAGGATGCTACCAAGCACTGTGCTAAGAGCATTACAAATATCATCTTATTTGATCTTCACAATAACGCTGTGAGGTAGGTACTATTGTCCCCACAACTGAGGAAACTGAGGCAAAGGTTAAGTGACTTGCCCTGAGTCATAGTGCCACTAAGCATCTGAGGTCACATTTGAACACAGGTCTTCCAGGCTCCAGGGTCAGTACTTTATCTAATTTACCACCTAACTGCCTCTAAATGGCCAACTTATAAAGAACAGGCATATGGGGCGGCTAGGTGGTGCAGTGAGTGGAGCGCCGGCCCTGGAGTCAGGAGGACCTGGGTTCAGATCCTGCCTCAGACACAACACAAAAACTAACTGTGTGACCTTGGGCAAGTCACTTAACCCCAACTGCCCTCCAAAAGGCAAAAAAAAAAAAAAAAACAGGCACAAAAAGTAATCCTGTATATGACAGTTTTTGTTCAACTTATTAATTACCGGGCAAGTGAAAAATTTAGATTTACAAAGATGAATGATAATAATCATATGCATACCATATCTTCCTCTTAGGGCAATTATTTTACAAACAGAATTATACTCTGTTATACCGCCCTGAAGTGCCTTGTAAAGCAGCAGTATAGTGTTCAGTCGTTTCAGTTTCTATCTCAATCTTCATGTCCCCCATTTGGGGTTTTCTTGCCAAAAACATTGGAGTGGTTTACTATTTTCTTCCCCAGTTCATTCTTCAGATGAGGAAACTGAGGTAAACAGGGTTAAGTGACTTGTTCAGGGTCATACAGCTAATAATAATTGAGGCCAGATTGAAACTCGGGAAAAAGAGCCTTCCTGACTCCAGGCATGGCATTCTAGCCACTGCACCACCTAGTTACCCTTGTGGAACCTGCAAACTAAAACACTTTCCCCAAGATTGCAGTGATAATGCCCTTAAGAATGGAGTAAGGCAAGAGAAGTTAGAGAACAATGGTTATTATTTACTTACAGCAAACATGATTTAAATACAGTCCAATACCAAGCTTCTAAATATTCAGGAGAATTAAGACTACCAAATAAAACCAGTCAAGTGAGCTGAGGTAACTGCTCAAGCTGTGGCCACATTGGTGTTATTTCATACCCCCCTGAGAATGCAGTTCCTTTCAGTCTTGACAATGTTGCAAATTCTATCCACCCATTTTTTTTTTTTGAGGAAACACCTGTAGTTTTGCAGTTGGCTCCTAGTGAGAAAAGAGCACATATGGAAGGGAAAACAAACTCTGTGTCTGAAGACCTTTCAGTCACTCTCCAATAGTTGTACAATTGCCCATTCCAGGATATCTCCATTTTCTTAGCACCCTGACCCTCAGCTTTCTAAGCAAGAAAAATGAAGTTGATTTGCTCTTTCTTTCTGAGCTACAAGTCCTACATGATAATGCAACTCTGTTCTACCAACACAAGCATCTTGCCAAAGATCATTCTCTTGATTATATTCTCTGGAGTTGGCAGGCTTTGGATGAAATTGGGAAATGCTATGGACAAGGCTCTCAGCAATCCAAAAATGCTTCACAGATCTTAGATGTACAATCTTTATGATAGGAATGCAGTAGTAGAAGTAGTAACAGTAAAAACATTTGACTCTTTCCTTGTGAGAAAGAATTCTTCAGGCAAAACAGAATAATAATCCAGGAAATCCACATAATCTTGTACATATGTATAAGTTACACAGTAATCTTCAACAAAATTTTTAGATAATATTGGGTCTAGCCTTAGCTGTGATCATCATCTCCTATGGCTATGGAACATGGATCCCAGAAATAACAGCATTATTTATAGGATAACAAGCCAGAAGATCTGAATGGATTAACCTTTTTCTCTGCCACACTATAAAAAGAATATGGGAACCATATTTTATTAAGATAAGTCTACTGGCATAGTTTAAAGTGGTGAGTGTACTTAAAATATATTAAAAGACTAGATTTTGTCTTCTATTTTGTGTGTACTTGTAACCATTTTTCAAAGTGGGTAGTATTTGCAGCATAAAGCCTTCATCCTGCTGTTACTACAGTAGAATCCAAATAATTTCATTCCATTTTAAATTTGGAAATAGGCACTTAAAATACATTAAATATTTATAAATGCTAGCCTGTATTGCTCATTTACATGGGACGATTGCACTGAAAGTATAATAGAAATTTTTTCTGAGTTTTTTTTTTAACACTTTATACTGTATGGTTAGAAATCATCTCTAGACCATTGTGTATTATGAACTGCTTGTAAAGTCTTAAGATGATGTAAATATCTTGAATAGTTATTAGATGAAGTTTTTTATCATCTACAGAAGCCCTAAGATGGGAGAGATGATTATACACATAGTTTTAGAATAATATTCCCATTGGCAAAGGATAACTATTATTCAATTTCTTCTGAAAGCTGGTAACCTATAAAGAGTACTAAGGTATGCTTGGTATGACAAATATCTTCAGGGGATTTCTCTGTGTCCTTCCTATCTAGGAAGAGGAGACACTCCCTCCCATACACAAAAGCCCATACAGAAATACCAGGCCAATATTGCATGTAGCTACGTGACTTTAGGGTTACTGTTCAATAGGGCTGGCAAGGTTCTAGTGTCCTAAATCAAACATAAAGAACAGCAGCTTAAAGTGTAAGGAAAGAAGAAAACCCTGTACAAACTGGTCTATCTGATGTTCTCAAAACTGGGCATTTCCTGGCAGGTCTAGATTACGTAGGGCCTCTGTCAATAGAATTAATTAATGTGTAGAGTTAGGATCAATTACCTGGGCCACTGTGGTACCAACCCAAATAGAGAAAGTTATCATACAACTGGGCTGGCCTAAAAATTGCCATAAAGTCAAAGAATAGGAACATCTCTAGCAACACATTCAGTGCAATTCAACATGCCTATTTCTGAGTTATGTGGTTAAAATAAACTACTCATAATGTCAGAAGAAGACAAAAAAAACATTAAAAATAAACTTACAGTGCTTTCTATAAATATAATTCTAAGGATGTGTATATTTTAAGTTGGGAAAATACTGCCTCAGTCATATGAAAATAAAATTCAGGACACCAGATTATAATTAATAGTCTTAAAATAGCAAATATAACAAAAAAGCGTGACTTCTATTTTCAACACATCAGTAATTGGAGTCTACCAACTAAATATTATTAGTAATTAACATTTACTAAGCAATTTCAAAGTTTTCAAAAGTATGCTTACCAAAGACTATTGCTTTAGCAAAAGGTGGAAATAATTCTGTATGTCTGAATAAGTTTTTGTGAATTTGCCAGAGGTCTTTATGCAGTTTCTTAAAATCACTGTATCTCTTCCAAACGACTATCTGAAGCAGAGAGAAAAAAAGTCACAAATTAATGAAACTATTCACAGTATTGCGATTTGGGCTACATATGGTAAACATCAAAAGCCTCGCCATGCTTGAATTATAAACTATACTTTAAAAAAAATAGTAAGTTTCCAAAATTGTCTTCATGCAAAAGAAAACAAAGCAATAGTATAAGTCCTAACCAGTATAGTTAACTATTTTATGCTTAATCAATGTTTGGATTTAAAATAAAAATACAAATAAAGTTGCATTTCTGGCTCTCACATTATTCCATGTAGATTTTTGAAAATTTGTTACACAAATATATTTCATATAGTAAATTAGAATGGAGATAACTAATGCCATTATATACTTTAATTTATTTAAAGCCAGTGATCTAGGTGGTCAAATATATATTCTCTCACTCTTGCACCTAATGATTCTGAAGAGAAAAATACCTATTTAGTTAACTGGCATTGTTGATATCCTCCTGGACACTTTCTTTTTTCTGAATTCTGTAATACTACTCTTTCTTGGTTCTCCTTCTATGTCTCTGACTGCTCCTTCTCAGTATGTCTCACCCCCTCACCATGTATCTTACCCAAGGCTTGATCTTGGTCACTTTTCTCTTCTCTCTCAGTAATCTCATCAGCTACCATGAGTTCAATTATCACCTCTATGTAAAAGAGATGCCCAGATCTATATAACTCTAGACTCTCTCCCAAGTTTGGGTCCCACATTACCAAATGCCTTTTGGACATTTCCAGCCAAATGTCTCTTGCCCTATACCTAATTACAGTTGCTAGGTCTTGCTGATTCTACCTCCACAACATCTCTTGTACCTATCTTGTCTCTACTCACAAAGCCTCCATCCTAGCTCAATGACTAATCACCACTTGCCTGGACTATCACAATAGCCTCCTAAATGGTCACCCTACCTCATTTCTCAGCCCTCGCCTATGCATCCTCTACAAACCTGCAGAAGTGACATGTCTAAGGCACAGATCTGACTCTATTGTTTCTCTTCTCCAGAAACTTTAGTCACTCCATACAAGTACAAAGTTATGTGCTTTTGGGTAGCTATACAGTGCCATGGATAAAGCATTGGGCTTGGAGTCAGACAGACAAGTTTGAATCTTGCCTCAGACAGTTCTAACTACATGACCTTGAGAAAATCACTTAACCTCTATTTGTGTCAGTTTCTTCATCTGTAAAATGGAGAAAATAATAGCACCTACTTCCCAGTGTTGTTGTGAGGATCAAATGAGAGAATAACTGAAAAGCACTAACACAGTGCCTGGCACATAGTAAGCATTATGTAAATGGCTACTATTATTATTCTCATTATTATGTGACTCTGAGATAGTCATTTATTGCCTCCCATCCTCAGTTTCTTCAGCTAATAGTGGGCATATTAACAGCACATACCTCAAAAGACTGTTGTAAGGATCAACATATGTAACATGTTACGATAACATATGTAAAGCAATTTACAAATCTTAAAGTGCTATGTAAATGCCAGCTCTTCTATTTATTATTATTAATATTATTGACAATATCACAATCTAGATCTGGCCTACCTTTCTATACATTACTTCCCTTAACATACTCTGTAATCTAGCTTAAATTGCCTCTTGCTATTCCTTAGACACAACAGCTCATCTCCTATGTCCGTAACCTGGCATAGGCTGCCCACCCCGCTCCTGTAATCAACTCCATCCTCACCTCTTAGAATCCTTGGCTTCCCTCAAAGGTCATCTGTAATGCCAGCTCCTACCTGACTGCCCCCAAATGCCAGAATCTCACCCTCCCCAAATTACCTTATATTTACTTCATACACTTACTGTAGTTCCGTGTGTACATATCATTTCTTCAGTTAGAATGTAAGCTCTTTGAGGTCAGGGAATTTTATCTTTCTTTGCATCTCCAGCACCCAAGAGAATGCCTAAAACATACTAGGTAACTAATAAATGCTTGTTCATAGAAAATTAATAATTTTTAAATGCCCAAAACATATGAGTAATCGACTAAGTGGATAATTTTAACCACATCACACAAAAAGAGAAATCAGAATGAGGATGAACTTGTCTACTTCATTTCCTAAATTTGAATTATCACTAAGATAAGGACTTATCATGATACAACAGAAAGAATGCTGGCTCCAGAGTCAGGAGATCAAAATTCAAATCCCACTTCTGATATTTACTACTTGTGTGACCTTGGGCAGGTCACCTAACCTTCCCTAGTCTCAATGTCCTTTATCTATATTAAAGGGTCAGACTAAATGTCCTCTAAGGTGCTTTCCAACTCTTAAGTCAATGATTCTATAATTCCTAGGACAAGATGAATTCTAGGCAAGAAAGCTTCAAATATGTAATAGATCAAGAAAGGAGGCAGAAAGTAAACAATCTCCAAAACTGGGGATATTCTGAAATGAATGACTCTGGGCCATCCTCTGACTTCTCTACCAACACCTTACCGTCTTTCCAGGTTTTTCTAAAATCTGCCAGTTCATCATTTCTTATGGAACAATAGTATACTATATTCATATACCACAACTTGTTCAGCCATTCCCCAATTGATGAGCATCCCTTCGATTTTCCAATTCTTTGCTACCACAAAAGAGCTGCCATAAATATTTTTGTACATGTGGGTCCTTTTCCCATTTTTATGATCTCTTTGGGATAAAGACCTAGTAGTGGTATTGCCAGATCAAAGAGTATGCACAGTTTGACTGCCCTGTGGGCATAGTTCTAAATTGCTCTCCAGAATGGTTGGATCAGTTCACAACTCCACTAATAATGCATTAGTGTTCCAATTTTCCCACATCTTCTCCAACATGTATCATTTTCCTTTTTTTTTGTCATATTAGTCGATCTGATAAGGTACTTCAGAGTTGTTATAATTAGCACTTCTCTAATCAATAGTGATTTAGAGCATTTTTTCATATTACTATAGATAGCTTTAATTTCTTCCTCTGAAAACTGCCTGTTCATATCCTTTGACCATTTCTCAATTGGGGAATGACTTATATTCTTATAAATTTGACTCAGTTCTCTATGTATTTTAGAAATGAGGCCTTTATCAGAGATACTGGCTGTAAAAATTATTTCCCAGATTCCTGCTTCCCTTCTAGTCTTGGTACCATTGCCTCTGTTAGTGCAAAAACTTTTCAATTTAACACAATCATAATTATCCATTTTGAATTTCATAATATTCTCTACCTCTTGTTTGATCATAAATTCTTCCATTCTCCATAAATCTGACAGGTAAACTATTCTTTGCTCTTCTAATTTGCTTATAGTATCAGCCTTAATATCTAAATCATGTACCTATTTTGACTTTATTTTGGTATATGGTAGAAGATGTTGGTCTATGCCTAACTTCTAACATACTATTTTCTAGTTTTTCCAGCAGTTTTTGTCAAATAGTGAGTTCTTATCCCCAAAGCTAGAGTCTCTGGGTTTATCAACCAGTAGATTAATATAGTTACTTAGTGCTGTGTCTTGTGTACCTAACCTATTTCACTGATCCACTATTCTGTTTCTTAGCTGGCACCAAGTAGTTCTGATGATTGCTGCTTATACAACTTAAGATCTGGTAAAGCTAGCCCACCTTCCCTTGCATTTCTTTTCATTAATTCCCTTAATATTCTAGATCATTTGTTCTTCCAGATGAATTTTGTTATTTTTGTCTAGCTCAAATAATTTTTGGTAGTCTGATTGGTATGGCACTGAATAAGAAAATTAATTTAGGTAGAACTGTCATTTTTATTATATTAATTAGCTCAGCCTACCCATGAGCACCTGATATTTTTCCAGTTATTTAGATCTGACTTTGTGTCAAAAGTATTTTGTAATCATATTCATATAGTTCCTGCGTTTTTCTTAGCAGGTAGACTCCCAAATATTTTATATTGTCTACAGTAATGTTAAATGTAATTTCTCTATCTCTTGTTGTTAGACTTTGTTAGTAATGTATAGAAATGCCCAATGATTTATATGGGTTTATCTTATATCCTGCAACTTTGCTAAAGTTGCTTATTATTTCAAGTAGTTTTTTTAGTTGACTCTCTAGGATTGTCTACATATATATCATTGCAGCCAGTGAATATCAATGCATCATATCATTGCATCTTAATGAAATGGTTATGATAAAGCCAACACAGAAAAACTCTCTTACCACATCATTTAGCTTCTGTTTAAAGATCTCCATAAGGGAAACCTACCACCTCCCAAAGTAGGCCCTTCTACTTGAGGAGTTCTCATTGTCAGGAACATTTAACTGGTATGGAGCTTAAATTCGCCTCTTTGCAACTTTTACTCTTTCTTCCACATAAAAGGTCTTCAAATCCCTAAAGACATTAGCCATGTACACCCTCCCCCTCCACACACACACAGAGTCAAATCTTTTCAAGCTGAAACATTACCAATTCCTTTAACCAATACTCATATTATAGACTTAAGACCTTTCTCATTGATTGTTCTCCCCTAGACACTAGTCAGCTTATCAATGTCCTTCTTTAATTATGTTACCCAGAACTAAACATAATAATACTCCATACTAGTCTAACTAGTACAGAGTACAAAAGAATAATCATTCCTCATTCTTGGAAGCTATGCCTGTGTTAACTCAGCCCAAGATCACAGTAATTTTTTTTGATTATTACATCAATTTCTGACTCATATTCAGTCGGTAGTTAGCTAAAATTCTCAGATCTTTTTCAAACTGCTATGTAATCATGGCTCCCCTATCTTATACTTGTACAGATGAATTTTTGAACCCAGGTGAAAGGCTTTTACATATTGGGTTTTGCTCAATGCAGGATAATGGCAGTTCATTCACTGACTATTCATACCCTGAAAAATACATATAAACTGGAGTCCCCTAAGTCTACATTATAGAAAAAAATATCTGCTATATGTAAAAAGTAAATGCTTATAAAAAAATAATATTGAACAGAATAATTGATAAAAAAAAATATCCAGATATCTATAATAAGTGCCTTTAAAATTCAAGACCTGTCTTGGTTTTATTGATTTTTTTTTTAAATGACTGGAATAGGAGAGGTATTATCAAGTAACTGTTCAATGATATTTAACATGTTACAAAAATTTACAATTCTGATGAATTTAGGCACCTTATGCTTCGTTTTTAGGGAATAAATTCCTTCTCTTCTTAATAGAAACATATTAGATCCATCAGAATTAACTGTGTGCCTAAAATTCCAAAGAGAGACCAAATAAGGCTGGTGAAGAGAAGGAAAAAAGTGATATTTAGTAGCAAGATAATAAATTGTATGACATTTAATTTTATATTTATTAAGATACTTGAGTTGAAAAATAACAGCATTATAGCCATCAAAGAAAAAAATTATTTTTTCATCAGAAAACAGTATTTTTCACTGTTTTAAGCAGTATTCCTCACCTAAGTCAAGTTAAGAAAATAGTAGCATGGTATAATGGAAAGAGGAATCTGAATCTAGGAATCTGAAGGTCCTGTGTTTAATAGTGCCTCTATCATTAACTAGTTTGTGAATGCTGGCAAATCACAAATGGGCATTTCATGTCTGGTTGGAGTTTATAAATAGTCTTCTTTTTGTATCACTACCTGATTGTGTCTTACTCTTCAAAGATTGATTAATTCATAAGAGATCTCAAGTGTATATGGTTTTGAAGGTTCCTCCTTGCTCTACAATTACAGATGATACATTTTACTTGCCTGTATAATCTCTCAAAAACTGAGTATCAGATCAAATTCAAATTCACAGTATGCAGGAAAATGAATGCTTTTTCCTTCAGGCTTGATATATCCCTCCAGACTTCCTGTGACTAGCTTAACCTTAAGATGTTTTAAGTTCACTAAAATGCTTTTCAGATACACATTTGTAATTAAGAACTAATAGAACCATGGCTGCTTTAAATGCATCAGCATACTAATTTTTAGGCTCTTGCTGACTACCCCTTTCTAATATTTGAACCATCAGAAGATAATTTTAAACAATGTTATTAAGAAACATGTATATCTTGACCTAAATTTAAATTACGAACTCTACAAAAACAGAACCTAGCTAGATCATTTCTTTTTACATGCTACACGGACACTCGTATTAATCTTCCATATCTAATTATACATTAAATATGAAAACTAAGCTAGTTTTTTATGGTTCATGGGGAGAAGAGAATATGACCAAAGATATTATCTTCATATTTAAAGATGATGCTATTGACAGTGCTATAGCCAAATGAGTATACAGGGCTAAAAAGACTGACTCATGATCAGAAGCCACTCTAATATTATATACAACTACTGAGCACCTTGTGCTAAATATAATTCTAGATAGAAAGATAGACAGACAGACAGACAGACAGACAGACAGACAGACAGACAGACAGATAGATAGATAGATAGATAGATAGATAGATAGATAGATAGATAGATAGACAGATAGATAGACAGATAAATGGGTATATTTCCAGGAAATTGGTACTTTCGAGTTTTGAAGGTAACTGGAGCCCTGTTCTTTACCTGTTTTGTATATTTATTAGATGTTCAGTGATTAGGTGGGAAACACCCAAAAAAGGCAATCATGCAATCAAGAAGACTGACTGAAGCAAAAGGATCACAAAATGGACCAATTAGTTTGAACCAGCATGTCCAGGTAAACCAATCCAAAGCTGGCAATGGCATTCTGAGGCCTATTCATTTCTTGGGCTAAGGGTTTTCCCAACCTAGTGGGAAATATTATAAAAGCCAAACTGGACCCTTGGAAACTGGAAGCTTAGGTTATAAAGCTTAGATTGCATCCATCTAGCACTGAGTAATTCCCTCTTACATTTACTTCTAATTACCTTACTCTGGCATGTTACTTCTGATTTTGTTTACTATCTTTCTCCTTTTAAATAAGTCCTAGAAATATAATATCGTGATTTGAAAGAAATGGAAAGGAACAAATGACAAAATCTTTGGTCATATAGCAAAAGAAAGATGGCAAGTAACTGGGTACAGCAAATTGTAATGGCAGAGAAGTACTTAGCACTTTGTTTCAGCTACTTAAGTATTTAGCACCTTGTTTGAGCCCCTTGTGATTTGAAGATGGGAGGACCTTGCTGATGCAACCGGAAGGGGCAAAACCGGAAGGAACTGAATGATATAAAAGGAGGAGCACAAGCTGGGACTGAGCAGAACTGAGGAGAAAACTTGGGGTGTCAGGCGCTGTCTGTCTGTTCTGTCTGTGTTGATTAGTATTTATGATACTTTGTATTTCCCAGACCTTGTTTGTGATTCTGTGTTGATTTCACAGGCAGATAGTGAATTGATGATGGTGCCAATAATGTATGTGAATGTTGTTTTGGCTCTGTTAAGCTTTGTCTTCCCAGAAACAGAACTGGCAAAGGACTTGAGGTGAACTGGACACTGAGCTTCAATATGGAATGGGAACTGGATGAAGAACAGGACTAGGAGCTAGACGAGGAGCTGAGAGTTGCCTACCTGTGAATCCAGGTGATGAGTGAGTGAACTGAGGCAAAAGTTGGGACCATGGAAGAGGAACCATGGAATCTGGGAGTCAGCTTCAAGTCAAAATAAGATCTTTCCTTGGGTACTTAGTGCTAACTGACAAGATCATAATTTACTATGACCTAGGGGTGGGAGAACTTTGTACTTTGTAACTTGTACCCCTTAAGGATGATTGAGTTAAGGATGACTGGAAGCTAGTCTCCAAACAAACAGAAAGAAAACTTACTGATTGAGAGATTAAGACAATGTGACCTAGGGGTGACCTAGGGGTGGGAGACCTTTGTACTTTGTATCTGGAATGATATCTTTTTTTTAAACTATCTTTTTAAAAAACTTTTAAACTATCACTTTAGTGATAAGTTGTTATGTTGTATCATTGTGAATGCTATACTTTGGTTTCTGTGAATGTTTTGCCTTAGTTTATTGCTGAATAAATAGAGAGTTCACTATATTATGTGATCAGAAACTTAGAGCTATTCACAGCAGCAGTCCTCTGGAGAGCTGCTCATGCTTGGCTTTACACAAATCTTGCAGCCAATAAGTAAGTGCAAGACCCAATAAGATTCAGACAGTATGATGTCTCAAGCTGGTGTTCAGTGACGAATAATGTTTTAAAAAGTAGCTAAAAGTGAAATCTCTATGGCTGAAAACAAAAGTCCCTTAGATCACTATATTCTTCACACATACACTATGTGAAGATTTTATTTTCTGTGCTGCTATGGTATTTGCATTTTATAAGACCATACCCAGTGTTGTTCTGTTCTGACTAATAAGTGAGTTATTCCTTCTGAACAAAGAAACATTTCAGATTTGACCACTACATAATGCGGTTATTGTTCTATGCTATAGCTCTGCAAGACACCTAAAATTGTTTTGTCAGCCTAATCTTAAAGAATATCTTCCATCCATTTTGCCATCAGCCTACAGCCCATTTATGTTGTCCTAAAAATAAGCAGGTAAACTTGCTGTGTTCTAAGACATTGCTCCTACCTAACAAATTAATGTGAAGTATAGCTTTCAGACTGATAAAACTGCTCACAGATAAACCTGCTCCAAAAGGTGGAGATAAGCTACAAGTTTCATAGCTATTTTAAAAAATGGACCTAACCACTACACCATGACTCTTCAGTTTGGTCTAGCACTTAATGTCACAATTGCAACATATGGGTAAAGAAATATAGCTGTTTAAGTACTCTGTTTTTTATCTACTTTCCACTCGTTTCTACAAAGCACAGTGGTTTTACTTTATTATTATACTGGTAGATCAGTCACTGTCTTGGGCTTTGGTGTTAATGATGCTCTTTTACCACTGATTGCTATATCAATCATCTTATAATGTTTATCAAGCTTTAAGAACACTGATATGACATCTGGGGTAGTCTCCACTCTCAGAGACACAAAGTTAGATAAGTAAATTTGCAACATACATAAAATAATCTTTCTTTGGTGATAATGATAAAAATAACCCCCTTTATATAGCACTTAAGGTTTACAAAGTGCTTTCTTCAAAACCAAACTTATGAGATAAGTCATACAACTGCTATTATTATTTTACAGATGAGGAAACTGAGGTTTTAAGTGAGTAATTGACTTGCCCATATTCATACAGCCAATAAGTGTCTAAGATGAGATTTGAACACTGGTCTTCAAGCACAGTAAGTATTACAAGCCTCTTACCATATTACTAACAGCAAACTGATGGGCAAAATATAATATTATGAAGAGTAGCTGAGAAAATCAAGGTGAGTGGAGAATCTATGAAAGTGATATATCGTTCAATGAGATAGTTGCCACACTCAGGTTTTTTTTTTAAGTTAACTAGTAAACAGGATAACAAAAAAAAAATGTAAATCCTAGTATATAAACTGCTCTCTCTATTAGTTGGCTTCCAAGAATACCAAAACAACTCAATGTAAAGAAAATGTTTAAATTTTTATTGAAAATGTTTTTAAAATGAGATCAGAAAAGAACAATCAGTAAGATGGGTAGTCTAGAATTATTCTAGTAATCAAAAAATCTAGTCCAAACAGTGGTTAAAAGTGCAGTACACATAAACCATAATAACAATTAGAATAAAAACTGAAACTCCAAAGTGATGATTTATTTTACTTTACTTTTCCCTAAGTTATTTTACAGATTATACAAGTAAATTAAACTTTGAAAGAACCTTGGGAATACAAAGCACCTCAAATATAAAAAATAATAATAAAAAAAATAAGTAAATGGAATGAAGTAAAGTCCCCTTTATTCAAAAATGGTTAAGGAGGCAGGGGAAATTCTATGACCTATTATTTTTCTCTAAACTTTGATGATTCCAAAAGTCTTTAAAATGGAGAAGTGAGTAAAAGCACAGACAGAAATGACAATCTCAAGTGTGTAGAGCAACAATTAGTATCCAAGGCCAATAAGAATACCAAAGACAGGATTGATAGGAGACTTCACAAAAAAAAAAAAAAGGATGATATATAAGTAACAGTGAATTTTCCCCAAAATGTTGTTTCCACCACAAAGGAGCATATACCATTAAGCCCATTGTTCTATTCGTCTGGTCTCAGATAAAATAAACTTAATAAAGTAGTGAGTTTATTATTATTATTATTACTTTCTCTATAAGATATAGAGATAATATATATTATATAATAAAAAAGATATATAATCATTCAGAGTTACTATAATCATTTTGATAAATACATAAAAAATTGAAAGAGAAAAAGGAAAGAAATAGGTAAATTGAATTTATTTTGTAAAGTGATAATTTAGTATTTTCATCAAGTGAATGAATCAGTGATTTTAGACATTGTATAAACACAGGAAAAAAAATTAGAAAAGTTATAAAGGATTTTCTCAGAAGTTAGCTGAAGAGGGACAGACAGCATATTAGTTCTAAGAAGTCCAATCCTCTTTAACCATTCTGCATCTTTTCATTGCTTCCATAAACTTCTTTTTATTTTCCTAGCTGCTTGTGGACATGCATTGTCTCTAATAATTATAAATACCCTTGTATAAACTGTACTTTTCTCAAAAAGAAAAAAAAAGTTCTTCACACTGATCACAGAAAAAAATGTACTCTTCAAATAGGGCCTGACTAAAGTAGACAAGGTCTTATTGTATTTCTCCAAAAGAATTTCAATCTGGTTTTAAATCTGCACCCAATACTTTACTACATTAAGCAGCTACACAGAAACCCCTGTGTTCAGCAGCACCAACACAATACCTAAAACAAGAATTCCTCCATCTATCAGAACACAGCTAAAGATCTTCAATAGCCCCAAAGGAGAATGACTTGATCCCTAAAATGGCAACGATCTGAACTATTTTCACTCAGGAGTTGTTGTTGTTCTTGTTGTTTTTTAAAAAAATTTAGTCAAACAGAAAACTGAAATCCTGATTTGTTAACCGATTTCTGACAATAACCAATAACTATGCTGAAAGAAACATATGAAATGAGATTAATGAGAAAACCAAAACAGTTTTATTATAATTTAGAGAATGTATGTAAGGTGAAGTCAGCTATACTGGAAGACTTTTTAATGCCTTTACATTATCATTTCTAATAAAACACCATGCAATATCTGACTGAAAGACACTTACAATAGTTTTTTGATGAATGGTTCACCAACTGTTGTTATTAAAAAGAGTTTTCCCAAAAAAATGATGATTAAGGAAATGGCAGAGATTGTATTCATGGATAGATTCAAGTCAGGATTCTCCCTGGAAAAGGGGAATATCAAGGCTACAAAACTACAATACAACAGTCCCAACAAGATTTCTCAAAAAGGAACTACAATCTACTTTCCCTAATACAGTAGCAAAATTTTCAAAAGCTTATAATTCACAAATTAGAATTTGCCAGCTATGTTGTGATCAAATTCTACTGAAGTGTGTTAGGTCAATTTAGTCAAACTCCCTAGATATACAATATGAAATCTGGAAAAATGACATTTAATTTGAATTCTTTATAGTCATATGAAATAAAACAAATGTAAGACTAATGTCAAAGCAGCTGAGTCAATATTCTATATAACTTATACATTCTAAATGCTTTTGTGGAAGAGAAGAAAAACCTTATTCTATATCCCAACTGGTAGGGACAGAAATGAAAATCAATCAGCAGATAGTAGATGTAGCAAAGCTCTCACTGAATTATTTTAATGAGCATATTTAAGCAGAAGGTAACTTTAAAATAAGTTCCATAATAAAATTTTAAGCCAGAAATAATAGGTTGGCATCTTTTCAGGGTGAAAATGACACTGAAATGTTCAAAAGAATACCATTAACAGTGAAAGACAGAAATGATAAACATTTTCACAAATGATTCACACAACTCAAACTTGTCAACTAAACCCTAAATCCCAAAATTAAAAAGCTAGACTCTTTCATATGTAATTGTAATCTTAAAGTAAGCTATGGGTATAAAAGAAATTTTCACTTTTTAAAGGGCATACAGTTATCCCTTCCACATAGCAAGGGTTAGGGGCACATTAGCACCCCCAAAGATCTGGAAAATCTGCATTAAAATTTTTTGGCTCTGCCTTATGGAGAAGTTTTTTCTTTTATGGGTTGTTTACAGTACCTTATCGTAAAATTTGGGCTAAGTATTTGGTCATAGATTCTGTGTTGTCTGGTGGCCTTTGTGTGTCATCTGCAGCTTCTGCAAAATTCCCAAAAAAATTCCCATTTAATTTCTTATGCCCACCCACAATATATTGAAACTATGATAGAGAAATTTATGATGTGGAAGGGATAACTGAATTTCTATAAAACTTTATTTTTAGCAACTTTATTTTTAGTATGATACATTGCTAGATGGATATGAAATAGGATAAAATTGCTAATTTGTTATGATATAACTAGAAGCTGGTCAGCAAAGAGAGTTACAAAGGAGACAACTATATCTATCATTTTTATCAGGTAAAGAGTACTCCCAGTAAAGAAACTACCTCTACTAACATAGGTCATAACCTGCTCTGCAACTCTTAGAACTACTTAGAGCATTGAGAGATTAAATGACTTGTGCCCAATCACAACCAGTATGTTTCAGGGGCAGGACTTCAATCCTGTACTTGCTGACTCTCAAATCAGTTCTTGATCCACAACTTCACAAAGTCTCACAGAAGCAGTCTTGACATATGTAAAAACATACACTGGGACTGACACATAGAAAAATATTCTGTTCAATTTCTGTTGTGGTATTTGGCTAAAAATCTATCCAATACATAAAATTTCCATAAGTGTAAATGTGTTACCTCCTGGACATCCTCTGGATTTCTTCTTGAAACAATCTATAATAAAAGAAACATAAGAGTACCTGATCAGTGTCAGAACTTTAACTTTCATATGAGATTCCTATAACATTATGCTAATAAAATGATCAATAAAGCTTATTAAAAGAAACAAACTATAGTAACAGTTTAATTATACAGAAATCTGCTCCCAGGCAACTTCACCTATATGGAACACAAACAAGAAACAAGAAATAAGCCCAAAAGGGTGGTGAGGTGGAAGAACCTCTGAGTCACCAAAAATTAATATCAAAAGGAACAAATCCGAAGCTCCTACATTTATTCACAGACCTACATTCTTAACTTAATGAGCTCTGATTTTGCATATGGTCCTAATAAGCTTGGTTATGTGGCTTTTAAGTCTACAGTTTACAGAGCAAATCAGAAAGGAAAAGTAGGGAAGGAAAACTGCTAGTGACAAGAAAGATTCCCCTATAAAATTCTTTTTTTTTAAATTGAGATTTTTAAAGGTTGTAAGCCCACTGTTTTCTGAAAAAGTCAAGAATGCAAAATGACTCCCTTTCAGAGACCTCTGCCAAAGATTCTGAATAGCCAGTTTTATCATATAATCTTTGTAGGTCTATTTCTACTTTTCTGACTTTTTAATACATACAAACATGTAAATTCTCTTATAGTTAAATAAATGTCAATTGCTTAGGAAGGAACTGATGGCAGATAATTAATTAGTTATAATTCATGTAATCCAATTATCTAAATTTTGCCATTAATTCGAAATTTCTTCCCCAAAACAAACATTTTAACAATTTTGATAACATCTTACATATAACTAACTTAATTTTTACCTTCTTCACCTTTACCTTCTTTTTCTTACAAAGGTCCTAACGAATAGTGGGAACATGGATAATTTTTTAAAGCTTCAAATGTAGTATCAAGCTGACAATGAGCCTCCTTCAGAAGTATAAAAAACAATGACTATAACTATAAAATGGTGTTTTAGAAACTGCTGAATAGCTGGTTTCTGTGTGCTATTGTTATTCTTCCTTCTAACTAGGTAAGTCATCTATTATTTAGCTATTTAGCATTAATAACTATTGCTAAGACCAAAAGAGCAGTGGATATGATCATACCCCCTGGGAAACACCAAAAACTTCCAAACCCCCAGAACCAGCTCTGAAAAATGCAGTGCAAAAAAATCCAGAAGCTTGAGACAGAGCCCCTCCAACCCACCACACCAGGAACAGAGTCCAACCTTAACACAAAGTTTCAAATCAAGAAATAGGTTGGAAAAAATGAGCAACCTATATAAAAAGAACCTGACCATAAAAAGCTACTGAAATGGTGACAGGGAAAATCAAGATACAAACTCAGAAGACAATGAAGTCAAAACAACTCTAAGCAAAAACTCAAAGAAAAATGTGAATTGGACACAATCCCAACAAGAAATCTTGGAAAAGCTTAAAAAAATTTTTTTCGAAATCAAGTAAGAATGGTAGAGGAAAAGTTAGGTACATAAGTGAAAAAAGAGAAGAAAACTGAGAAAAGACAATTAACAGCTTGGTAAAAGATGCACACACACACACACACACACACACACACACACACACAAACACTGAAGAAAATAACACCTTTAAAAATAGAATTAGCCTCACAGAAAAAGAGGTACAAAAATTCACTGATGAAAATAAGTATTTAAAAAGCAGAATTTGCCAAATGGAAAAATCGGTACAACAAGTTTATTGAAGAAAACAACTCCCTAAAAATCAGAACTGAGCAAGTAAAAGTTAATGACTCTATAAGAAATCAAGAAACAATAAAACAAGTCAAAAGAATAAGAAAATGTGAAATATCTCATTGAAAAAACAACGGACATGGAAAATGATCAAAGAGAGAGAATTTAAGAATTATTTAATTACCTGAATGCCATGATCAAAGTAAAAGCCTAGACATCATATTTCAAGAAATTGTCAAGGAAAACTGCCTGGATATCCTAGAACTAGAGGGTAAAATAGAAACTGAAAGAATCCGCAGGCCATCACCTGAAAGAGAACCCCAAATGAAAACTTCCAGTAATATTATAGCCAAATTCCAGAGTTCCCAAGTCAAAGAAAAATACTTCAAGCAGCAAGAAAAAAAAAACTCAAACACCATGGAGCTACAGTCAGGATCACACAAAATTTAGCAGCTACCATCTTAAAGGAAAAGATAGCTTGGAATATGATATTCTGGAAGGCAAAAAAGCTGAGATTATAACCAAGAAAATCCTACTCAGAAAAGTGAGTATAATCCTTCAAGGGGAAAAACTGACATTTAATGAAATAAAAGACTTTCAGGAATGCCTGCTGGAAAGACTAGAGTTAAACAGAAAATTTAGTTTTCATATACAATACTCAAGAAAAACATAAACAGGTAAACATAAAAGAGAAATGGTTAAAATGTTTACCTTTCTATATGGGAAGATGACAGATGTGTCTTCTAAGATCTTTATTATTATTAGAGCAGTTAGAAGGATTCTATACAGAAAGAGGTTGTGGGGATAAGTTGATTATGTTGGGATTATGTAAAAAAAAAATGTAGAGGCAAGAAGAAGGGATGCCCTGGGAGAAAGGGAAAGAGAGGAAGAATGGAAGAAATTATCTCATACAAAAAGAGGCAGACAAGGAAGAACTTTTACAGTGAGGGGAGAATAACAAAAATTGAACATCACTCCCATATAAATTGGTTCAAAAAAGGAAAAAAAAAAAATATATATATATATGTATATACATTACACTACATACACATACACACACACACACACACACACACACACACACACACACTCAATTGGATAGAAATCTATCTTAACCAAAAGGAAGTAGGAGGGAAAGAAGATAAGAAAAAGGGATGAAGGGAGGAATTTTTTTTTTCTAAATCGGGGTTAAGTAAATTGCTCAAGGTTACACGGCCAGTTATTTTGTGTGGGTGTTAAGTATCTAAGCTCAGAACCGATCCCAGGTCTCCCGACTCTGGGGCAGGCGCTCTTACTCACTGTGCCACCTGGCCACCCCCAAAGGGAAGAATTTTAAAAGGTAGGACAGATAAAAGAAGGAAGCAGTCAGAAGCAAAATGGACTTTAGAAGGGGGACAAGATTTTTCAAGAAGAGGCAAAAGGATAAACAGAAGAAAATAGGATGGAAGAAAATGCACATTTAGTAATCATAACAGTGAATGTGAATGAAATGAATTCATCCATAAAACAAAAGTGGATAGAAGAATGAATTAGAAACCAGTCTCCAACAATAGGATTTCAAGAGACACGTGTTAAATAAGGGACTGGAACAGAATCTACTCTACTTCAACTGAAGTTTAAAAAAAAAGGGTAGTTGTAACAATCATGATCTAAAACAAAAGTAGAATTAATTTAAAGGGATAAGTAGGGAAATCTTGCTAAAGGAACCACAGAGGATGAAGTAACATCTACTAAACATATATGCACCAAGTGACTGGCATTCAAATTCTTAAAGGAAAAGTTAAATGAATTATAGGTGGAAATAGACAGCAAAACCATACTACAGGGGAACCTCAACTTTTCCCTCTCAGAGCTAGATAAATCTAACAATAAAACAAGAAATAAGGGATGAACAGAATCTTAGAAAACTTAAATATGAAAGATCTCTGAAGAAAACTGAACAGGAATAGAAAGGAGTACAAATTTTTCTCATCTGTACACGGCACCTTCACAAAAACTGACCATGTGTATTAGGGCATAAAAACCTCACAACCAAATGCAGAAAAGCAGAAATAGTAAATGCACTTTTTTCAGATCATAATGTAATTTTAAAAAATAATATTTAATAAATTACCTTGAAAACATGGATTGGAAGCTAAATAATCTAATCCTAAAGAATGAGAGAGTCAAAGAACAATAATTTCATTAAACATAATGACAACAACGAGAAAAAAAATTCTAAAATTTGTGGGATTCAGCCAAAGCAATACTTAGAGGGAAATTTATATCTCTAAATATACGCATTAATATAAAAGAGAAAGAGGTGATCAATAAATTGGGCATGGAACTAAAATTTTAAAAAGCTAAAAAAAGAACAAGTTAAAAATCCCCAATTACAAAACAAAATGTAAATTCTAAAAATCAAAGAAGAGATTCATAAAACTGAAAGTAAAAAAAAAACTTTTCAACTAATAAATAAAACTAGGAGCTGATTTTATGGGGGGGAGACAACAAAATAAATAAACCTTTGGGTAATTTTATTTTTTTAAAAAGAAGAAAACCAAGGTACTAATACAAAAAAAAAAAAAAAAGAAAAGGGTGCACATACCACCAATTAATATGAAACTAAAGCAATTATTATAAGTTATTTTGCACAATTATATGCCAGTAAAACCAACAATCTCAACCATATGGATGAATATTTACAAAAATATAAATTGCCCAGATTAACAAAAGGGAAATAAAATACTTAATCTCATTTTAGAAAAAGAAATTGAATAAGACATCAATGAACTCCCTGAGAAAAAAATGCCAAGGTCAAATCGATTTGCAATTGAATTCTACCAAACATTTAAAGAACAATTAATTCCAATACTATATAAATTATTTGGAAAAATAAGTAAAGAAAGAGTCCTAAAAAAATTTTTTTATCATACAAACATGGTGATGATACCTAAACCAAGAAAAACCAAAACAGAGAAAGTTATAGAGCAATTTACCTAATGAATACTGATGCAAAATTTTTCAATAAAATATCGCCAAAGCTATTACAGCAATTTATAACAAGAATAATACACTATGATCATATGGGATTTATGCCAGGAATGCAAAGCAGGTTCAATATTAAGGAAACTATCGGCATAATTATCCATATCAATAACAAATTTAACAGAAACCATATGATATCTAAAAAGTTTTTGACAAAATATAGTACCCATTTCTATTAGAAACACTAGAGAGCATAGGAATAAATGGAGTTTTCCTTAAAATAAGTAGCATCTATCTAAACCAATAAGCAAGAATTATATGTAATGGGGATAAGCTAGAAGCCTTCCCAATAAGATCAGAGGTACAACAAGGATGTCTATTATTACCACTGCTATTCAGTGTAGTACTAGAAATGTTAGCTTCAACTTTGATAGACTGGGCTCCTCTCAGCAATGCAAGGTTATAAAACAACTCCAAAAGACTCATGATGAAAACAGATATCCACATCCAGAGAAAGAACTACAGAGTCGGAATGCAGATTGAAGCAAGCTACTTGCTCTCTTTTTTTTGTTTTGTTTTTATTTGATTCTTCTTTCTCATTGTTCACTCCATTGGTTATAATCCTTCTTTACAACTTGACTAATGTTTAATGTGAAGGTATCTATAGATACTACATTTGACTGCATGCTGCCATGGCGGGGAGGAGGGAGGAAAGGTAGGGGAAGAAAATTTGAAACTCAAGGGACTATAGAACTGAATATTGTAAACAAAAAGTAAACAAATTTTTAAAATGAAAAAAAGAAATGTTAGCTTCAGCAATAAGAGAAGAAAAAGAAATTAAAGGAATTAGAGCAGGCAATGAGGAAACAAAGCTATCACTCTTTGCAGATAATATGATGGTATACTTGGAGAATCCTAGAGAATCAACTAAATAACTACTTGAAACAACTAACAACTTTAGCAAGGTTCAAGATATAAAATAAACCCACATAAATCACCTGCATTTCTATATATTACTAACAAAGTACAGCAGCAAGAGATAGAAAGAGAAATTTCATTTAAAGTTACTGTTGACAATATAAAATATTTGGGAGTTTACCTGCCAAGACAAACCCAGGAACTATATGAACACAATTATAAAACACTTTTCACATAAATAAAGTCAGATCTAAATAAATGGTCAAATTTCAGTTGCTTGTGGGTAGGCCGAGTTAATATAATAAAAATGACAATTTTACCTAAATTAATTTTATTCTGTACCATACTAATCAAACTACCCAAAAAATATTCATAGTTATTAAAAATAACAACAAAATTAATGTAGAAGAATGTTCCAGGGCATCAAGGGGATTAATGAAAAGAAATGCAAGGGAAGGTGGGCTAGCTGTGCCAGATCTAAAATTGTATTATAAAGCAGCAATCATCAAAAACTACTTGGTACTGGCTGAGAAATAGAGCAGTAGATCTGTGGAATAGGTTAGGTACACAAGGCACAGTACTCAATGACTATAATAATCTACTTACTGTTTGATAAACCCAAAGACTCCAGCTTCTGGGGTAAGAACTCACCATGTGACAGAAACTACCAGGAAAACTTGAAAATAGTTTGGCAAAAATTAGGCATAGACCAACATCTTACACCATATACCAAGATAAGGTTAAAATAGTTACAAGATTTAGACATAAAGGGTGATACCATAACCTATTAGGAGAGCAAGGACGAGTTTTCCTATCAGATCTATAGAGAACAGAAGAAATTATGAGCAAACAAGAGACAGAGAATATTATGAAATGCAAAATAGATAGCTTTTATTACAATGAATTAAAAAGGGCTTGCACAAAAAAAGCTAATGCAACCAATATTAGAAGGGAAGCAGGAAAGTGGGAAATAATTTTTATGGCCAGTGTCAATAATTTTTATAGACAGTGTTTCATTTTAGAAATGAAACAAAGGTTTCATTTCTAAAATATACAGAGAACTGAATCAAATTTATAAGAATAAGAGTCATTCCCAATTGAGAAAAGCTATGGTATGTGAATGTAATGGAATACTAGTGTTCTCTAAGAAATGATGAGCAGGATGATTTCTGAAAAATCTGGAAAGACTTATATGAACTGATACTGAGTGAAGTGAGCAGAACCAGAAGAACATTGTACACAATAACAGCAGCTTTGATAGACATAGCTCTTCTCAGCAATACAGTGATCTAAGACAATTCCAAAAGACTCATGATGGAAAATGTTATCCACATCCAGAAACAGGACTATGGAGTCTGAATGCAGATCAAAGCATTCTTTTTTTGCTTTTTCTTTCTCATGGTTTTTCCCTTTTGTTCTGATCCTTCTTTCACAACACGACTAATGTAGAAATATGTTTAATATGACCGTACGTGTATAGCCTACATCAGACTGTTTGCCATCTTGAGGAGGGGGAAGAAGGGAGAAGGAGAAAAAAATTTGGAACTCAAAATCAAAAGTGAATGTTAAAAATTACCTTTACATGTAAATGGAAAAAGCAAAATCTATTAAGTGGGGAGGGGGGAAGGGGTGGAGAGAAAAAGAAACAGAAACTGAACAAGTCATCAATGAGCTCTCTAAGAAAAAAGCTCTAGAGGGATTCACAAGTGAATTCTACCAAACTTTTAAGGAACAATTAATCCCAATACTATAGCAAATATTTGAAAAAAATAAGTAAAGAGTCCTACTAATTACTTTTATGACACAAATATGGATTTGATACCTAACCAGGGAAAGCAAAAACAGAGAAAGAAAACTATAGACCAATTTCCTTAATGAATATTCACAAAAAATGTAAATAAAATACTAGTAAGGAGATTAAGGCAGTATGTCTCAAAGATCATATACTATGAGCAGGTGGATTTATACCAGGAATGTAAAGCTGATTCAATATTACAAAAACTATCCACATAATTGACCATATCCATAACAACAAAAATCATATGATTATATCAATGGATGAAGAAAATGCCTAAATACAATACTCACTTCTATTAAAAACACTAGAAAGCATAGGAATCAATGGAGCCTTTCTTCAAACTAGCTATAGCAATAAGAAAAAGAGATTCAAGAAATAAAAATACTCAATGAAGAAACAAAGCTATTAATCTTTGTAGATGGTATGGTAGTATACTTAAAGAACCCTAGAGAACGAACTAAAAAACTAGCTGAAACAATTAACAACTTCAGCCAAGTTTCAGGATATAAAATAAACCTACATAAATCATCAGCATTTCTATATACCACCAACAAAAACCCAGTTGTAAAAAATAGAAAGAGAAGTTTCATCTAAAATAACTGCAGATAATATAAAATATCTGGGAGTCTACATGATAAGATAAACCCAGGAATTCTCACACAAATAAAAACAGATCTAAACAATTAGAGTAATATTAATTGCTCATGCATAGGCCAAGCCAAGATAATAAAAATGACAATTCTACCTAAGTTGATTTAATTATTCAGTCCCATACCAATCAAACTACCAAAGAATTATTTTATAGAGCTAGGAAAAAAATAAAATTCATCTGGGAGAACAAAAGGGTCAAGAATATCAAGGGAATCAATGGGAAAAAAATGTGAAGGTGGCAGAGCAGTATCAGATTTCAAATCATTACAGAGTGGTAATCACCAAAACAATTCTGGCTAAGAAACAGAGTGGCAGGGGCGACCAGGTGGCATAGTGAATAGAGCACCAGCACTGGGGTCAGGAGGACCTGAGTTCAAACCTGGCCTCAGACACTTAATACTTATTAGCTGTGTAACTTTAGACGTCACTTAACCCCAATTGTCCTGCCTTCCCCCCCTCCAAAAAGAAAAAAAAAAGAAAAGAAAAAAGAAACAAGAGTGGTGAGTCAGTGGAATAGATTAAGTGCATAATACACAGTAGTAAACGACCATAGTAATCCAGTATTTGGTAACCCAAAGTTCTTAGCTTTCAGGGTAAGAATTCAACATTTGACAAAAACTACTGGGAAAACTGGAAAGTAATTTGGCAGAAACTAAGCACAGATCAACACATCACACAATACCAAGATAAGATCAAACTGGACACATGATAAAGACATTAAGGGTGATATTATAAGTAAATTAAGGGGGGCCTGGAAAAATGCACCTATCATGTCTATGAATAAGGGAAGAGTTTATGACCAAAGGAGTTAAAGGGGATTACAGGAAGTAAAATAAGTAATTTTGATTACATAAAATTAAAAAGTTTAACGCAGCTAAACTTAAAGGAAAACAGGAAACTGGAATGGGAGGTGAATTATAGCAAGTTTCTCCTTTAAAAGCCTCATTTCTCAAATATGTAAGAAATTGAGCCAATTACATAAAAATAAGAGCCATTCTCTAGCTGGTAAATGATCAAAGGATAAGAACAGGCAGTTTTCAGAAGAAGAAATCAAAGCTATCAATAGTTACATGGGGGTAGCTAAGTAGCTAGAATAGAGAGTGGCCTGGAGTCAAGAGAACCTGAGTTCAAATCCAGCCTCACACACCTGACACACTGTGTGTGACCTTGGGCAAGTCACTTAACCCCAACTGCCTTGCCTTCCCCCTCCAAAAAAAATTTTTTTAAATGAAATAGTCACATGAAAGAATGCTCTAAATCACTACTGATTAGAGAAATGCAAATTAAAATAACTTTGAGGTACCACCTCATACCTATAAGAATGGCTAACATGAGAGAAAAGGAAAATGACAAATACTTGGGACACTAATGCACTGTTAGTGGAGTTGTGAACTACTCTAATCATTTTAGTGAACAATTTGTAACTATACCCAAAAGTCTATAAAACTGTGTATACCCTTTGACCCAGAAATACCACTATTAGGTCTGTAGCCCAAAGAGATCAAGGAAAAAGGATAAGGGCTCACATGTACAAAAATATTCATAGCAGCTCTTTTTTGTGGTAGAAAAGAATTAGAAATTGAGGGGATGTCCATCAATTAGGGAATGGCTTAACAAATTATGGTATATGATTGTGACAGAATACTATTATGCTCTAAAAAATGGTGAGCAGGGTGATTTCAGAAAAACCTGAGAAAACTTTTATAAACCCAGGAAAACAATGTACACAGTAACAGCAATATTATAAGGATGATCAACGGCAAAAGACTTAGCTACTCTGGTCAAGACAGTGAACAAAGGTAATCCCAAAGGACCCATGATGAAAAATGCTATTATCCTCCAGAGAGAGAACTGATGCACCCTGAATGCAGATTGAAGCATACTCTGTTTTTATTTTACTTATTTTTATTGTTTTGTTTGTTTTCTTTAGCAACAAGGCTAATATGGAAATATGTTTTGCTTGACTGCATATGTATAATCAAAATCAAATTGCTTGCCTTCTTAAACAGAAGAGTGGGGTAGGAAGGAAGGAGAAAATTTGGAACTCAGAAGTTTCAAAAAATTATTGTTTAAAAAAACTTTACATGTAATTGGAAAATAGTGAAATAAAAATAATTATTAAAGGGGAATCATTAAAAAGTCATAGTGATTTTTTTAAAAAGAGCTATAATAAAACTTTTGTTTTAAAAGACATTCTGCAACAGAACAGAATTCCCTGTTTCCCAGCAAGATGGATTTATTTTTTCTAAAAGGTAACAAACTGTCTGTAGGACTTCATTTGTCCCTGTCTCCCTTGATTCAGGTCCCTAATCATCTACAGACATAAAAAGCCCCACTCATGCAGAATTGAGTCTCTCTGAAAGAACAGATGTATGCAGACAACTTAGGTCAGCATACCTTGCCCTGTAGACTACTCTCTGTTTCCATATGGAGATAAGGAAGGCCTCATTTATAGATGCTAGGTGCCACTGTATCCTTACTGTATATAACTTGCCATGTTAGAGCTATGTAAATATCCTTTTGTTAACTGTTCAATATCTTATGAATGTCATTTCATCCCAAAATCAAATTGGACCAATAGGGTTCCAGTATCAGGTCCAACCCTAACACATACAAAGTAATATAGATGTGATGAAAGAGAATCAGGACAACAACATACCTTGGTTTTTTTATTCTTTTTTTTTTTTCCAAAGGACCAGCAAGAAAATCTTACAGCTATGAATGCTCAAAAGAAATCAAAAGGGAACACAAAACAAAGAAGATAAAATTCTTAGTGTTTGGTTAAAGTTTCTGTTATTTTTCCCTTTTGTCAAAATGCTAATATTTTGCAGTTATATTCCTTATTTTTATTATTTCAATTTACTGACATTGTTAAATTTATCACAGCTTCTGGCTAATTACCTGAGGTGGCTGAAGAGGGATTTATGATTTTGGATAAGAAACTTGAAGAGAGATTCATAGTGATCCACCAAGAAGCCTGAAGAGAGTTTCACATCCACTGGCTGAGAAGAGTCCTAGTACTCCCTGCCAAAGAGGTTTAGCAGTAATCTACTCCAATAAATGGAGGACTAAGCTACATACGACCTTGAACATAGCACCTCAGCTGAAGCAGAGAGGAGTGTGAATAACTGTAGCCTCTTCTCTGCAGGAGATAGGTTTATTAACCACAGCACTCCTCAGAGGATGGTAGAGGTGTGCAGAATTCATAGTAAATGCTGTCTGGGATATCAGCTATGGCCAGCATTAATGATCACCCTGAGTAAGAAGAAAGGAAGCACAAGGCCTAAAGGAAAACAACACCCGGCAGAAGGAGATATAGATAGAGATATAGACATAGACATAGACATAGGAGTGTGTGTGTGTATAAAATACATATAAGGGTAGATATGACTAGGAAAAGAGGGGTATGATGACATCAGTAAAAGATAAGTCAACTCAACAAGCATTTATTAAGTAATGTGCTAAGAAATACAAAGAAAGGCAATATAGAATAATAAAAGATAAAAGAGAAGCCATAAGATAGAATAGATATAAAAAATATCAATATAATGATTATTTTAAGTAATAATGTATCAATAATTAAAATATTAGATTTAATAATATTGTATAATAATATAGGTAAATTAGATATGATAAATAACATACATAGGAAAGAATAATAAAATATATAATGCTTTGCCATCAAAGGCATCAATTACTTATGCTATGCATGGGATTTGGTCACAGATTATTTCCTTCACCCAGGCTCCTTACCTACTTGTGTTCTCTATGTATTACTTATCCAAGTAAAACACTGAGAATTCAATAGAATGTCCAATCTTCCCACTAAATGTGCTCATGTGAGACCACTTTCAAAGGTTACAGAATTACTTTATTTACATTGCTATTTAATTTTAAATGTTTGTTGTTTTTTTTTAACAACTGTGTCTTGGGGCAGCTAGGTGGTGCAGTGAATAGAGCCAGGCACTGGGGTCAGGAGGACCTGAGTTCAAATTTGACCTCACACTTAACACAAAAACTAGCTGTGTGACCTTGGACAAGTCACTTAACCCCAAATGCCCCTCCAAAAAGCAAAAAAAAAAAAAAACCACACAACTATGTCTCATGACTAACTAGTAAAAGTCATATATATGTCATTTGAAGTTCATAAGATATGACTTGGAGAAGAATCTGACCTATAAAACACCTAGACTCTGGGAGAGCCCAGAGAGTTTAGGGGAGGGTCCTTGTGGGCTATAAGTATATATTTCTAAATAAAAGTTAATTAATAAAAACCAATTCAATACACATTAAAACTTATACACAAAAATAATATAGGGAAATTATTCTCTCACTCCAGTTCATCCTCCACTCAGCTAACAAAAAGTATATATCTGCCCATGCTACCACCACTACCACCACCCCCATTCAATAAGTTCCAGTGGCCTCCTGTTAGCTCCAAGAACAAATATAACATCTGTCTTTGGCATGTCATGTCCTTTATAATCTGTAGCATTCAGGTTTCCTTCCAAACAAAGGAAAATAATTTCTTTTGTCTGTTTTTCTTCTTTTGTCTTATGTATTAAAACGGGTTGTTCAAATACCAAGGTAGGCCTTTGATGAGTTCAATACAAATAGGGATCTTTGGTAAAATTTCATAAAACATTCATTTTTTTTTATTTGAATAACTTTGTATTAAGGGACAATTGTGATTTTTATCTGTAAATGTAAGAATGTAAAAGATTGTGCCACACTGATTATTTTATTCTTTCCTATATGGCACTGGGGATTCTAGATTGTAGATTTTTCAAACAGGGAGAATATAACCAAGGTCTGGTACAAGCACAGATCCATCACCTGGTTTAACTAATGCAACTTTCACACAGAAAAAGCTGGAAGCCTGCTTCCAGGAGAGTAAGAAAAGTAACATTAAAAGACTATAAAGCATGCATAGGATTTCTGTAACTGGTTCCAATAACAACATAGAGAATGGGAGGCTTTTCTGATTATCTCTGAAGGCCTTCAAAAAGTTTGGCAAGCTTCTCCCATCTCTTAGCTTCCCTCAGTCTTTTCATCTGTTCTGTTCACTGTTAACTGGCATTCGGTGAGAGACCATGCTTGAATTGGGAAGAGATGGTGGGGCCCCTCAAGGAATGGACCACAGTCCCTGTACTCTACAATTGTTTTTTTCTGTTCTAGGTGAAGGGAGTGAAGCCTTCTTGACCTTGTGTCCTTGTTTCAAAAGGTATCAGCATCAAAGTGTTCCAGAGTCTAGAGGGCACAGTTTTGCAGTCAGTCCAGTATCAAATGACTCAAGGAGCAAAGAGTAACCTTCTGGACCCAGGCCAGTGAAAGCTGAGGCAAGGATTCATCTGTCAGATATCACATGAGAATCTGGTAGCACCAAATGTAGGAATCAAGTCTTGGAAGACACTCACAGTTAGAAGGAGTAACAAGGCGAATGAACCAGGAAAGGAGACTAAGAAAGAATGGTTAGTCAAGCAAGAGGAAATCAAGAGAATGGCATCACAAAAAACCCAGAAAGAAAAGAGTATCCTGGAGGAAAGACTGATAAATCAACAATGTCAAAAGCTGCTAAGAGGCCAAGAAGGATGAGGTTTAAGAAAAGGCCATTAGACCTGACAATTAAGAGATGAATGGTAACTTTGAAGTGAGAACTTTCAGTTGAGTGATAAGGTTAAAAAGGCAAACCACAAAGGGGTAAATAATGAGTAAAGAAAAAGTAGAAGCAAAAAGTATAAACATTTTTTCTACAAATTTAGTTATGAAAGAAAGAATAGCTTCAGGATATATCTAATCTAGTGAGGTTTGAGGATTTTCAATATTTTACAAGTTTTCCTTTATATAAATTCTCCTAATGCTTTTAAAAGTATGTTTCAAGGCGCAGCTAAATGGTGTGATAGATACAGCACCAGCCCTGGAGTCAAGAGGATCTGAGTTCAAATTCAACCTCAGAAACTAGATATTTACTAGTTTTGTGACCCTGGGCACCCACTTAATCTCAACTGCCTCAAATCTGCCCCATTCCCCCAAAAAATATGCTTCGATTTTCAAAAATATCTGCCACAGAACATAAGCTAAAGAGAAAGTTATATTCTGTATGAGAAAGTTATATTCTGTATCTGCATCAGCTAGCCATAGAAAACAGCTGATAAAATTTGTTTTTAAATGAGAAAAAAATCATTTCTTCTACTCCTCAAAAGAATGAAAGATTACTTCTACTGCTTCTAGAAGTAAATATAAATTCTCCTTTTAAAAGTAAATAGTTTTCAATTATAAAAGATGAAATCATAACACAATTTAATGTCAAGTTTCTTTTGGAGAGAGAAGGGAAGGGGAAAGATGAGAGAATCTGTTCCCAAAACATAGTTGAAATTTGAAACCATATAACTTTGGTCATATGGGAAAACTCATAAGGAGGCCCCTTTAAACCATTTCACCCATTAGATTAATTTCCTTCAGCAACATCTGAGAAGAGGTTACCAGAAACTGCTCTAATATGCTAATCAAATGGTGTAACATTTAACAAAACTGCACTGATTGGTCAGGAGTTGGCAGACAAGAAGGGTAATCTTTCAAAATGACCCGCTACTGCAGCACATCCTGATAAGCTACAACTAAAGATACTTCTGAGTCCCAAGATGACTCCTCCATTCTCCCCTTATTCAACTCATCCCCTTATCCTCCTCCTTTAATATACCCTAACCCTAACTGCACACTAACCCTAAGCCTAACTCCTCCTGGATGTCTCTCCTCCTGAGATCCTATATGGAAAAGGACTACAGACTCCATTCTTCCCTCTTTCTTCTGGACCTCCCAAAAAGTCCATAATCCTTTTTCAGATTTCCTAAGAAAGTAGCTACAAGGAAGCAAGTAATAAAGGGGAACAGTTAAAAAATTACAAGGAATCTTATATCTGGTATATATTGGCTTTATTGCCTGAGTTTAAGGATATTTGGGTTTATCCTGAAAAAAGAAACTACTCATTTAAAGAGTATGGCACATATGACAGAGTCAATGCTAGTGTGACATGCCTAGAAATCATACTTTTGACTTCCAATATTCAGCATTTAGCCCTTCGCTCACAACATTTTCTAGAGACTTGTTTCAGAACACATGAATTTATTTGATCCCCTTAGCTCAAAGGAAACTAAAGTTAAGTAAAAATTTGGACACTCAATGTTTACTTGGATCCGGTAGAGAATATGGTCTATAAACATCACTAATGCAATCAACCCGGTTTCCTATCTTCGTGCTTGTATATTGTAAGTTTTAACTATGTTATATGATATAAATATATATGATATGTAATTAGTAATTTGTTTTCCCCGTTTTAATTTTTACAAGGTGTATGTTTTATAACCTTAGAAGATCCCCATGCAAGTTTCATAAAATTCAGGAGACAAAGATAGGGTGATGGGACCTGGACCCTGAATTTTCCCACACAATCCTGCCCCTGGCGTCACTCCTCCCTCTCGAGGCATGGGACCCAGCCCAGCCCATCTAGATACTCAACAATCCATTTGAATGTCATTTTACTGGGGCTCTCCAACTCAGCCCAAAACACTAAACTCCCTTCACTGCCTACACCTGGACTCCTCAGGCTATTTACCAGTCCTTAATGCCAACCAAATCTCTGTCTAATTTTTCTTTTCCCTATAAAAGTATCAATCTCACCTCCATTAAGTTGCAGATTTACTAGGAACCTTGCTTGCTTTATAGGCTGTCACAATACAGCAGCTTGCTCCTATGGGCCTTACAATAAATCTTGCTACTCTAACTGAAAGCTTGAGGGACTGAATTCACCCCTGTACCCTTACATTTAGGGGCTCCCAGCACCCCAAACTACAACACTTCTACAAAAATAATTTAAAGAAAAAACAGCACTGTACTGCCACGAATTTCAGCAGTTGATGAGAAGACTAGGAGATCATCACCTTTCTTCCTGGTTTACAGAACCCACAAACTCTTCCCTCAATCTTTCCTATGACCTTCAGGGACTGGAACTGTCTCTTCTCTAGAAGATACACTGAAAAAGGCTTTGGGAAGTGGTCACACAGAAAACTCCATAAGGAGATTGCTTACCATTTTTCTTACAATTTTGCTTTGTATGATAAATAATGTGGAGAACATAAAGAACAGAAGGAGAGAAGATCAGCCTTGGACAAGTCACTTAACTTTTCCAGGCCTCATTTTCCTCATCTACAAAATGAAAAGGATGGCCTAGATGACCTCCTAAAGTCCCTTCCAGCTAGAAAGCATAGGATCCTCTGATTCTAGGTAAGTATCCCACACTAGCTGTGAACAGTCCACTCCCTTTACTCATGTCCACACTCTTCTCTACCTCTAAGTTTCACTTCATTTTTTTTCTGACCCCCAGGTATGAAGAAACTCAGGGCATGTGGTTACTATACATATACAGTAATAACAGATTACTTCAATCGACAGTTAAGAAGAAAGTTATCCCTTCACAAGCACTGGCTAGAAAGGTAAATGTAGTGACTCAATAAGGAAGCAGGGATATGGGAGAAGTGAAAAAAGGAAGGCAGGGGTAATCCACTGATTTTTCAATTTTGTCAAGCACCCTAGCGGTAGCTCAAAAAAATCCTGGTGCTACCTCTGGTCATTGGCACTGTAAGATAACAATGCCTGGCACAAAGCAAAGTACCAATTAATTGGAGATTAAATGTATATACACTGATCAGCATAACACTAACCAACTATACATATACAAAGCAAAAAATTCCTTAAGTTCTTTTTTTTTAAAGTATTTCTAAATAGTCATATGGACCTACTTGAACTTTCCCCCTACAAGCAGAAAAAGTGCTTCTTCACTAGGCATGATATAAAACACTGTAATGGAAATGCAGATTTAAAGATCTTCCCTGCCCCTAGGCTAAAGTGCACCTGGAGCCTGGGGTGGGAGGCTTGTTTTTCAGTAGATACTTTTTGATTGGCCAGTGGGTCAATAAGGTTGTTACATTCTCTGAGCCAGGAGAAGGCTATATAAGCCCTGATGTGTAGCTTTGTTTTGGGACTCACTTTGAGAAGTGTTCTGTGATTTGATCTGAATTCTGGGAAGCCGTTGTTGAGAGTCCCCCAGCTTTGAAAAACCCAGAATGTGGAAACCCAGATGTTGACTGGGTATGGATGTAATGGTTGGAAAGTTTGGAAATCTGTCTACTTGATGTTTCTGTCTTGATAATTATGCCTGTATACTTTGAGGTTCAGGGTGCTGACCTTTTCTCCTGAACAAGGTAAACGATATATGTCTGACTGATTAAAGTAAGCTTGTTAACCCATTTTGAGTTGCTTTCCTTTAACAAAGCAGATCCAAGAACCTGTGGTAGCTGCAAACCCTGAGGACGCTTGGGGTGCTTGCCGCTACAGACACCTCTTTGCTTTGCCTTCAATAGAGTATATTAACTTGACTGGTCTGCCATTTGCATTTATACCATCACATCATCCTGAAGCAACATATATGGATTTGAGGAAAGTTTATCTTAGTCATAAGAGATAATAAATCATAGTCATGAAATATTAGGAAAGCTATTGACCAATGCCCTCAATTTAAGAATGAGAAAACTAAACCATTAAGTAATTTACCCAAATCACTGGCAAATCAGTGCCAGAGCAAGGACCAAACTTCAAGTCTCTTGATTTCCAAGTCCAGTGTTTTTTCCACAATACCACAAAGTCTATTTTCTATTACTTTCTATTATAAATCATGGAATAATATACAGAAAGCAAACATAACACTAATCACTTAACAGTGCTGAAAGGCTTATAGTATTTTCTAAAAATTTTGTAAATTTATAAACTTAGTAAATTTTTATTAAAAAAATTTGTAGGGGCGGCCAGGTAGCACAGCAAGTAAGAGCACCGGCCCCAGAGTCGGGATAACCTGGGATCGAATCTGGGCTCAGACACTTAGCACCCACCCAGAAACACCTGGCCATGTAACCTTGAGCAAGTTACTTAACCCCAATTGCTTAGGGGTGGCCAGGTGGCTCAGTGAGTAAGAGCACCAGCCCCAAAGTCAGGATGACCTGGGATCAAATCCAGGCTCTGATACTTAGCACCACACTCAGAAATAACTGGCTGTGTAACCTTGAGCAAGTTCCTTAACCCCGATTGCTTAGAAAAAAAAATTTTGTAAATTTTCTAAGACCAAAAAATCTACCTTAGAATTCTTTTAGATTCATAACATTCAAAGCTGTAAGGGAACTTAGATATCATCTAATCCACTCACTTCATTTTGCAGATAAGGGAACTTGAAACAGAGAAGTTAAGTTAGGCAAGTGCCTAAGGTCATACATGTAGCAAGGAACCAATGTGGAATTCAAACACAGTTCATCTTACTCTAAATCCACTGACCTTCCCACTACTTCCTACCAATGACAGCAAAAAAAAAAAAAAAGCACAACAATTGTCTCAATTTTGACCATCTATATATTTAATACAAGATAAGAAAATAGTAAGAGTTAAGCTGGAGAATATGTTGGTAAGCACAACTACTTACTTAAAACAATTCATCAAGTGAGCCTGTTAGCCTGAAAGAAATGGCAGAAATATAAAAAAGATAAAATGAGAAAAGTAATGCTACTACCTAAAATAGAATAATACTGCTACTTTGGTGAATCACTGAGATCCAGCCACAGAAATATACTACAAGGACTGAGAATCTGGAAAATATCACCTGAAGTTATATGTGTAGGTATGAGAGATACATACACAGATGTGCAAGCATCAACTTGCTTTACTTATTTCATGAGCTGGTCTCAAGGGGGACTTTCTTTACTTAGTTCTCCAGAGGGAAAATGTTTTTCTCACCATTCAAAGATAACCTGTTTTAAAGCATTAATAATTATTTTTCTTTTAATTTTACAAGTATTTATTATCATTCCCTCCCACTAGTTCCCTAATTGAACAATTTTTTTTAAAAGAGAGGGAAAAAACTCTCATAACAAATACACAGTCCAGCAAAAAAAAATTTCCCGTGTTGGCCCTGTCCAAAAACAAATGTCTCTTTCTGCATTTGAAGTTGATCACCTCTCTGGCAGGAGGGAGAATGTTTCATATTTAGCCCTCTGGACTCATAATTTATCATTGCATTGATCAGCATTCAAAAGTCATTCAAAATTGTTTTCCTTCATAATGTTGTCATTGTATAAATTGTTCTCCTAGTTCTGCTTACTTCAGTGGAACTAGTTCAGTTCAGAACAGCATCAATTCATAGAGGTCTTCCCAGGCTACTTTGAAATTGCCTATTTCATCATTTCTTATGGAACAACAATATTCCATTATATTCATATGCTAAAATTTGTTTAGACATTCACCAATAGGTGGGTATTCCATCAGTTTCTGATATTTGGCTACTACAAAAAGAACTGCTATCGATATTTTTGTACATTTGGGTCTTTTTCCTCTTTAACTGATCTCTTTGAGTTACGGCCCTCATATTAGTATGACTGGATCAAAAGGTATAATTTAGTAACTTTTGGGTCATAGTTCCAAAGAAGCAAATTTATTTATTATAAGTTAATAATAAAAGTTAATTTTGTCTTGACTGTTTTAATAACTTTATCAATGAAAAATTCAAAAGCTTAAGAAGGGAGGGGAGGGAAGCTGGTATAAAGTATTTTCCAGTTCAAATCATTCCAGAGAAGATAAGACTTTTTATGATCTCTAAAGTTCCTTTCAGTTGTAATGTTCTATGGTTCAAATATGAACAGAATATAGATTCAGGTAGTACTAAGGTAACTTGTTACCATGTTTTTAATTTATGGCGTTAAAAATAGTGTAATAAAGAGTTCTTTATTAGATACAAATATTTAAGTTCTAGACTGTAATCCTCTCCTATCTTATATAAGGAAAGAATAAACTTCAATCATTCAGGGAGCTATGATTTCATCAGTGAGTATGCTTCCTCCACTAATACAAATTCTAACCCCTCTAACATCTTAATAAAGGCACTCCTGAGTTGTAATGAGCTTTTCCAAACTTAGCTAGATTGTTACCTGGACAAAAGCCATGTAGTATATGACCAGGCCCATGCTCAAAGCCTTTGCAGTTTAGGAAGACCTGTAAGAGCTTTTTCACTGCTAGCATGACCTCCTACAAGGTCACTTACATACCACAATGAAGCAATGTAATAGGACTTGGGTAAGGGCAACAAAGAATATAAGTAATTAAACAATGTTTCATTAGTAATGTTACCAGATATGTAAAAAACTGACAACTATCTATCTCTGAATATTCTAGAAACTAAAGTTTCTTTAGTAATGATTTAAGGATCCCTTTATCTTACAAAATTTCTTGCACAACCATGAAATAGCACCAATGAATAAATATACTTCCACATCTCACAATGCTTTTTGATAAGGCCCTAGGTATAGGAAATCTCTCATTACTCAACATAAACCCCCTTCTCCATCCAAGCTGATTCACTATGTCCCCCAAAACCTACTTGTTTCATTCTGTTCATCCTGTCATCTCTCTACTCTGTACCCACTCTTCCATTCTCCATATATCCATACATCTCCATATATAAGATTCCATGCTCCATACACTCAGTGGGACCTGGCTTGATTTTGACCTTCAAGTCTTCCTTGACCACACCAACTATCAGCAATTTCTCTATCCTTAAATTAGCATAGTTAGTACTTAGTAAAATTACTAATTTGCATAAATTAATACATCTCTGCTGTGTGACTAAGTAACACTCATATGGGCACTTAAATAGTATATATACTATGTTAAATTATGTAACTTTTTATAATATGTATACATATATCACAGGTGTGAATGCATATATGTATATGTATAATTGTATGCCAGTATTGTATATGTATGTGTATGCACACAAAAATTTGAAAAGATTCAGAAACCCACTACTTTATCCATCTCTAGAAAAGAATGAAATATATAATTACCCTAATGGAACACCTAGCACAATTCTATTATGCACAAAAACATAAATAAATATCTGATGCTGAGAACCTTCCTCTAGACTTGGCTTTACAAAAGAGGTTACCTGATTCCCTCATATCTGTCACAAAAATCAACTCCAGTAATATATAAAGATTACAAACCCTATCAAGATGTGCCACCTAGAGTAAGAAGAACCATTTCAGTCCTATGGAGGAAAATACAATATTCCTCTTGGAGAACACATGGACCAACATTCTATTGCACTTACCATGTTATATTGCATATTGAGTTGTGTGTGTTTGTGTCTCATCACTCAGACTGTAGGTATCTTAAGGGCAGCGGCAACTAAAGTTGCCTAGGACAGTGCGATGCTAAAAAGTATTTGTTGAAGAGTCTAATTTGCGATCAGGTTCCCCAGTTTAACAAATTAAGCACCCTGCACTCGGGGACAGGACGGCACCACAATCTTCTCCTGTAGGGCATGGAGCACTCCAGGCTTCCCTCTCTGACAATGGAGACTCCTAATCTGAAGCTGGGGCTGCTCGTCCCATGTCGGTCACTTGTCCCCACCCTCACGTCCCTGGCTCATTTCTACACATTCTGCCTCAGCTGAATCTCCAGAAAACCCATTCAGTCATTCAATCTACGAACACAACAATAACGCACTTGCCCAATTCAAGGCACCAGGGCGGGGAGGAAGGAGAGACACAAAATATGACAGTCCCTGCTTCCACGGAGCTCACAGGGACAAGGCACACACACAAAGACCCACGCAGGACTCCGGGTGGATCCGGGACACGCAGTAAGCGAGCTGCGAAGTGTCACCACCGGGGTTCCATCGGGTCCCACCCCCATCCCCCGGGCACCTGTCGGCTGCAGCCTCTGCCCCACCCCTCGGACATCTCCAGACCCGTCTCCCCGACTCCCGGGATCTCGGTCACCGCCCCAGCCGGACATGCGGTTCTCCCTCGGCCCCGCACGCCAGCGCCCGGGCCCTCACTCACCCGGGCGGTCACCTTATACACCGTGTACCCCCTCGGATGCCGCTGGGGCTCGGTGACCGTGTAGAAACGCGCCAGTTCCGCAGCCCGCTCCCGAGGAGAGGTCATCCTCCCGCCGCCTCCGCTCCCGCCGCCCGTCCGGGACCATCAGAGCATCTCTGCCCAGCTTCCTGCCAGCCCTCCCGGCACAGCCTCGAGGAGACAGCGGAGGAGGAGGAGGAGCCCTGGGAGGTGGAGCCTGTGCATCCCTCAGCCGCGGGGCTTCTGGGCAGCTCCGCTTCCGGGTCGGGAAACCACTTCCGGGGCAGACCGACTTCAGACCTAGGCGGGTGCTGGCAGCTGGCGCTGGGGAGTCTTGGACCCGAGTCTCCTGAAGCCGGACCCTGACCCTGATCCGCACGCGCGCCTGGGTAGCGTTAAGAATGTACCTGTGCCCGGGTCCCCATGGGGACCCGCCTCCGCACCCCCTTGTCGTTATCACCGTGAAACTCAAATATCCCCTCCTGTCCCTGTGAGAGCCTCTCCGCGGTGACATAGCGTTTCCCTCTTGTCAGCCTGAAAGCCCCAGCACCCCCTCTGCTCTTGGCACTAGGAGAGTCCCAAAACCCTTTCTGCCTCTGTTACCATGGGAGCCCAAATCCTCCCTCTGCCTTTGTTACCATGGAAAATCCGCCCCACCCCGTGTCTCTGTGGGAGGAGCTAGGTACCCCTTGTCACTGTGGGGTCCCTCCTCTGGTTAGCATGAAAGCCCAAACATCCCCTCAGCCCTTGCCAGCCCGGAATTGCCAAATCCTGCCCCACGCCCAAGAAATCCCAGATGCCCTTTCTGCCCATGTCAGCGTGGGATTCTCCCATGCACACTCCCCAGGCTTGCCTTCTTGGAAGATCACGGGTTATGGAATGCCTCTTTCGCTTACCTCTCCCATTATACTGAGAGAAACAAGGCTGCCTAGGGTTTTATCACCATGTCTCCTTTTCCCCAGGGGACAACTTATAACTGGCATTTTACCATCTGATCCTTTGTTATTGAGAATTCAGAGTCACCCTGACCTCCCCTTGCCTACCCAGTCCCACATATCTCCTTTTCACCATTATCATCATCATTACAAATACCTGGGAGGTAGTAAATGAAACCTGTGAAACACCTTGAAATCATAAAGCAATGTATAATATATAAACTATGCCTTGTCCCCTAACTATGCTATCAATCAATCAATAAGCATTTAAGTGCCTACCAAAGGCAGTCATTGTGATAAGCAATGATAATACAAGATAATGAAAATACAAGTACAGAGAATGAAGCAAGTCCTACTGGCAAGGAGCTTATATTCTTTTTTTTTTCTTTTTGGCAATTGGGATTAAGTGACTTGCGAAAGGTCACGTGGCTAGTTTTTGTGTTAAGTGTCTGAGGTCGGATTTGAATTCAGGTCCTTCTGACTCCAGGGCCAGTGTTCTAGTCACTGTGCCACCTAGCTGCCCTGATGCTTTCTTAATCTTTGGAAAACAGTGCCATAGAGCCGAGTTACTAGTCTCCCATGAAACATCTCAAAGCCATCCCATCAGAAATGATGCTGAACTGGAGGAATGATTGAACAGACTTAGAATGAAATGCCTATAATGTTTTGGGAACGGATACTACCACTGTTTCTGTTCTCTTTTATCCATGTTCTGTTCCCACTGTCAGCCTGAATCACCAAGAGAGAACTTCAATATTACCTCTCTCTGTAAGACAGTCATAGTGAACTAAGAACTCTAACTCCATGTACACAAGAAAAATAATTTTAATTTGGAAACTGAATAGAAAGCAGCATCCTACCCTTATACAGACTCTAATCTACACCTTAGATGATGTTTAGTTGTAGTTACTTCCCCCTCATTTTATATATAACACAGTTTGAAGGTACTACTCAATTGGTTAGTCAATCAAACATTTATTAAGCATCTGCTGTATGAATGACAAGCACTGTGCTACGTACTGGGGATATAAAAACAAACCTGAAACAGACCCTGCCTTCAAGAAGTTTACCTTCTATCAGGGAAGTTACAAAGGAAAACAACTAGCATAATTAAGGCATTGGAAGGGCTATTATATAAGGATAAACTTGTTATATTTGAAAATTAACGTAAACTGAGACAAGATTCTAAATATGATCAATATATTAGGAAGGTTAGCAGCTAACCAATAAATTGGGTCTATGGCCTCCCAATAACCAAGGTAGGGCTAACTAGCTGTCATATAGTTTTGGGAAGTTCAAGAAAACAAAGTACAGAATTGGGTAGATGGGGGAGACAATTTGATTGGTTACTGGGAAGAAAGTCTCATAGGGGTGGGGAAAACATGACTTGTTACATTAAGGAAAGAGGGCTAGTAAAGACCCCTCTCTGACAATTAAGAAGTGTTACTTGTTTTATGAGATTCATCCACATCGTATAATCTTTGCTAAAGGATCAAAGCTACCAAACTTCTTGTTTCCTTGGAAGAGATAAAAACTTTCCTAATAGTACAAGGACAGGCAATGACAAATGATATATCCTATGAGAATGGCATCAAGTTAACTTGTGGGGCTTGAAGATAACAGATATCCTAGAAGTATCCCAGGAGTTAAAGGTATAAGAGATAACTGCTTTTCTTTTAATTATAACTTTAAACTAACTCAGAAGGAAAGCTAAATCCCTGAGCTCAACTCACGTACATAGAAATGTGACTTTAGGCAGATGCAGACTCAATTATAAAAATCAATACAGCATAAAATCAATTACATTGTACAATCAATTGAGTAAAAACTCAAGGTAATAATTTTGATCTTTCCAAACTAAAAAGATGAGAACTCTTCAGTCTAGAAAAATTAAGGAAAAAGGAATATTGTGGAAGTTTATAAGAAGTAAGGGTGTAATAGTCTGGACCTAACTCAAGCCAATCCTCTGGTAATTTAGACTTGACATTGAAATGAAGTTGCAAGTCATTCAACAGTTAACAAAAAGAGTACAGCATAGAATATACTCAAGACATCCACCAAATCTAAAGCGTCCTCTACTCTGTATGGATGGGGTTTTTTTATGCCCTTAAGAGATTAGGAAGTTATGACAATAGGACCAGAAAACATTATTTCAGTGGAGTTGCAGCTTGGGCCTTAGCCCTCTGGGCCAATCAAGCCTTAAAGACAGTTTCCTTGTTTGTTAGGGAAAGAACCATGGGAGAATCAAATAGAAGCCCAGCAGAAAATGATCCTATCACATTTCACTCCTTGGTGGCAAGATCCTGAGGATCATATAGAGAATTATCTGCCATTTAAATAATTGTAAGGTTTTTAAATGACAATCCTAATCCTTCAGATTCAAAGATCCTAATATATGCAATACTGAATAAGGAAAAAAAAACAACACTAAACTAAAAAGACAGCAAAAACAAAACAGGCAAGTTTAACAGCTCACTGAGGGAGTGAACAAAAATGGAGAAGAGAATAAAGACCTTGTCTGCCTCCTCCCTTTGGAAAAAGCAAAACTCAGTTCTTAGCAATGTGGTAGGTGATGCCAAATCTTTGAGATCACAATGAGTCTCCTGAGATAAGATGGTAACAATAAGTAGGTGTAGCACAGGAATATCAGGACCATGACACACATGATGACACTTCCATTAGTTACTGATTCTTTATCATGGGTCATAGTCATCTACAGTACAGTAGCCAAGAGGTCATAGGTCTCTTGCACACTATCTAACCTGAGTTGATACAGAGGCTTTCCCCAAGAAGACAATCACGTGGTGTTTCCTTGTCTGATCACCCAAACCTCCCCCTTCCTGGGAGTCCATCAAGGAACTAATATCAAATGTTTGCCTTTTAGACTTATCTACTGAGGGTCTTAATTATCCAGGGACTTAAGATTTCCACTAAGTTGGCTAAGAAATCTCCTTTCTTCCAGATAAATTCATAATCACAATAGTTAGAGTTTTGCTTCCCCTGTGTTATTAGAAAGTAGGATATCTCTCAGTGATTTCAAGTCCTTTCTAGGGAGGGGTTGACAAAACTATTCTAAGGGATAAGAGATCTGCCAATTAAGGGGGCCTGGAACTGTTTTCCCAAGACTTATGAAGTCTCCTAAAGGGAGCAGGGACCTTGAGGTCTGGGTGACTCCATGCAGTAAGTCAACTAACATTTATTAAGCACCTATGATATGTCAGGCAGGAAGCTAAAGACTGACGCTACAAAGGAAGGCCAAAAAAAGTCCCTGTTCCAAGGAGCTCACAGTCTAGTGGAGGAAACAATACAAACAACTACATACAAATTATATATATGAGGAAAATTGGTGATAGTCTCAGCATTCTATCCAATGTGCCACCTACCCATCCCTTGTACATAGTACAGGCACTCAGTAAATGTTTGTTGAGTTGAATTGAATGCTCTGCCCAAATTTCTACCTATTCTATCTCATTTCTCTTCCCCCTACCAAAATGGAATAAGGAAATGGTATTCCTACCACAAAAAAAATCAAAATAAATAAAACAAAAAGTCCCTGTTCCGAGGAGCTCACAGTCTAATGGAGGAAATGATGCAAACAACTACATACAAATTATATATGTGAGGAAAATTGGTGGTAGTCTCAGGATGCTAGCACTAGCATTAGTAAAGACTTTTTGCAGAATTGGGACTTTAGTTGAGATTGAAGGAAGCCAGAGAAACTGAGGTGGAGTTGAAGAGGGAAAGAATTCTAGACATAGGGGACACCAAGTAAAAATGCTCATACTCAGGAGAAAGAATGTTCAAGAAACAGCCAAGGAGGCCATTGTCACTGTATTACAGAGTACTCAGAGAGGAATAAAGTACAAGAAGAAAAACAGCAAAATAGGAAGGAGTCAGGTTATAAAGGACTTTGAAAGCCAGACAGAGGTGTTTCCATTTGATGTTGGAGGAAATAGGGGTGTACATATTGAATGGGAAGTGGGGGGCAGGGGAGGAGGTGTGATATGATCAAACCTGTGTTTTAGGAAGACCATTTTGACAGCTGAGTGGAGGATGGATTGGAATATCTCTGTTTCTTGAAACCCTGGTTTCCTTAGAGACTCAGTTCAAGCTTTACTTTCTACAAGAGTCATTTCCAGCTCCCCTTTGTTGCTATCTATTGCCTTTCCATTCAAGATATATGCTTTGTGTGTGCTCTAGTAGAATATAAGCTCCTTTAGGGCAGAGACTTTCATTTTCATCTGTGTATTATTAAATTTTATAAAACAGGAGTTCTTAGCCTAGGATCTATAAATAGATTTCAGAGGAACTGTGAACTTGGATGGGAAAAAAATTTACTCTTTTATTTTCACTAACCTTTAACTGAGATTCCCTTTGCTTATGGAGACAAAATAGAACAGTATTAGCAGTACTTGTGATTTTTGTCACAAGTTGTCACAAAATCACAGATATTTTTGTATCATAGTACAGCTGTTACAGAGAGCCCAAAAGATATATTACTTTACCACAAATTCTTTTTTTAATAATTTGATAAATATTTTAATATAATTTGTTTCCTTGGTAATTCTATTTATTTTACTTTATGTAGTTGAAACTTTCTGAGAAGAGGTCCATAGGCTTCATCAGGCTGCCGAAGGAGTCCACGACCCAGCAGGTAGAGAGCATAGTGTCTAGAGGGCTGCCCTCACTGGGTTCCAGTTGCACCTCATATGCATACTGACTGTGTAACCCTGGGCAAATCACTTAAGAAGGGAGTGCCTCCCAGGCAACCCTCCTTAGACTAGAAATGCAGAGGAAGGGGTTGATCTGTCCTGATAGAAGGAATTCCTCAGGAGGGACTCTGATAAAATTACAGGTCAGGTTAAAATAAAATCTTAGCATCTGGTAGCACAGTACCCCATATATAGCTGTTGTTCAATTGTGTCTAACTCTTCATGACCCAATTTAGGGTTTTCTTGACAAATATCCAGCTCATTTTACAGATGAGGAAAATGAGGCAAACAGGGTTAAGTTACTTGCCCAGGGTCACTCAGCTACTGTCTGAGGCTGGTTTTGAACTCAGTAAGAGGAGTACTTCCTGACTCCAGGACTGGCACTCTATCCAATTTGCCACCTGCACATAGTGGGCACTCAGTAAATGTTTGTTGAGTTGAATTGAATGGTCTGTCCAAATTTCTTCCTACTCTATCTCATTTCTCTTCCCCCCACCAAAGTAGCATAAGGAAATAGTATTCCTACCACTTAAAAAAAATCTAAATAAATAAAACAAAAATAGAGGTCAAGTCCTAATTTAATACTATACAATTCTTTCCCTATACTAATATATAAAGACACTACCCTAAGTGATCCGGGCCTTTCCATCTGCTCTGAAGCTGAATTCTTTTACATATCTTCTCCAATTAAAATGAGTTCCTTGAGAGAATGGACTGTATCATTTCTTTGTAATTGTATCCCTAGCACTTAGCATACTTCTTGGCATACAGTATATGCTTAATAAATGCTTTTTCTTCTTTCTTTCTTCCCTTCCTTCCTTCTTGCCTTTTTTTTTTCATAAATTTAGGCCACCCTCCTCGAACCATTAAGAAGAGTGAGCAGATGGGAATGACTAAACAAGTTGTGGTATATGAATGTAATGGAATAATACTATTGTGCTATAAGAAATGAGGAGCAGACAGACTTCATAATAACCTGGAGAGACTCATAAAAACTGATGCTGAGTGAGGAGAGCAGAACCAGGAGAACATTGTACACAATCACAGACACATTGTATCTGTGACAACTAACTCTGATAGACAGAGCTCATCTCAGCAATGCAAGGACTCATGATGGAAAAGGCTATCCACATCCAGACAAAGAATTACAGAGTCTGAAAGCAGATTGAAGCAAACTACTAGATCTCTCTTTTTCATTTTGTTTATTTTGTTTGTTCTTCCTCATTATTCATGCCATTGGTTATAATTTTTCTTTACAACTTGACTAGTGTTTAATGTGAAGTTATATGTGGAACCTATATCAGATTGCATGCCACCAAGGGGGGGTGGAGAAGAAAAAGGGGTGAGAAAATTTGAAACTCAAAAACTTGTGGAGTTGAATGTTGTAAACTAATAATTTTTTTTAAAGAGTGAATACATACATAAGGTATACTGATAGAAAAAGAATACATGTGGCCACAAAAATTCACCCTTCTAGAACCACTGGATCCTGATGTCTTTTTTCTCCTCATGGTGTCCCCATGCAGCTTCCCCTGGGTATAGTGTCTCTGCTGAGCACTTCATTCTTCAGGTCTCCCTTGACCTACTCTACAATTCAACTGGCCTATACTGGTAGACCTCTTGAGCTTGTTCTGTGCTGGGTACAGTGGTGTCTATTAGGCAAGTTACTCTACTGCCAGATGCTTTTGCCAGCGAAAGAAAGGAGAGAGAATTCTTTATTCTCTTCTATTTTACTATACCTTTCTCCTCACCCCCAACAAGATACAAGAGAAAAAGGCAAAGAGTAATTCCTTCTCAAGAGCTAGATTCTTCTTCCATGGCTGGCTCTTCTTTCAATTCCAAAGATCAACTGACTCCAAAGCTAGAAAATTGCTTTTCAGGGTCCATAAGGGCCAATCTCTCAACCAGTCAAAGGCTAATTGCCCTAATAATTCTATCAACTTTGATTAAAGAACCCCCTTTACACCTCATTTACATTGGTTTTGAATTTTCTGGCCTAAATGCTGACAGAAATTAGAAGAGATTTATGCTAATACAAGGAATTCAAGCTATAGGATACTATATTAGACATATTGCTAGTACCTTGTAAGCATCCCAGAGAGACTCAGTCTATTTCTAGGCAACCTAGAACAATTCAGGGTCTTGTGTATAAACTAAAACATTCTGAGTCTGTCTAGAAACAAACATACCTAGACCCTGTGAAAGTAAATAACTTTAGAATTGTATGATCCTGGGCATATCACTTAACCTCTTAGTATCCCAAGCAACTCCTCAAGATCAGAAGTTGCAGAGAAGGTGCAGATCTGCAGTGGTAGAGGGAATTCTTCATCAGGAGCTGGCTCCCTACACTGACAAAGTCAGCAGTCGAGTTATAAAAGAAAACATGAGGCAATGTCTTCCAAGGATCCTTGGGAAAGTGAATGATCCAAGGCTAGTTCCGAACTCTAAAAGTGACTGCTTACAATAATTGCCTGTCCAAGCAGACCAGACCATAATTGTACAAGAATCAGGTCAACCTCAGATATAGAACAATTCTGTCTCTCTCTGAGAGACATCTCAGTTTGGATTTTACATGAATATACATGTACATATGTTCATATGTAGACAATGTGATGTTTTATTTGTAATAAACCTGTTTGCCATATACCCCCATACCACCCAACTATCTGGTGCCCTACTTCTGCTTCATGCTTTTCCCTTCAGCAATATCTTCCCTGCTGTTCTTTGTCAATCCAAGGCCTTTTCTTCAAAACCTTTCTCAGAATACAAAAATTTCTCTAATGAATCTTACTCAGAAGACCATAGACTTAGAGCTAGAAGAGAATTTAAAGACATTTTCTCCAACCATTTCATTTTACTGGTCAGAAAAGTGATGCCCACAGAGGTTAAATAGCTTTTCTAAGATCACACAGACTGAAACAAGAATTTAAATTTAATTTATAATTCCAAAGCCTAAGTCTCACCTAGTTTGTCTAGGATCTCTTAGTTACTTCACATGCTCTCTCAACTGTGTGTGTGTGTGTGTGTGTGTGTGTATGTGTGTTGGGGGAGGAGCTACCTCCCTTGTTGAATTGTAAACATTATGAGGACAGGGATTATGTTTCCTATTTTTTCTGTAACTCCCCTTCAGCTGTATATCCCAATTGACTTTGACAGCTGATTCCTTAGCCATCACAGTAAGGATGGGAAAACCTTTCATTTTCTGAGTAGAAGAATGATTATTAGGATAGTGCCTGGGTGCATTTTATTCCCACTGAAGACTACTAGGTTTCACAGAATTTAGAGCTGGAGGAGATCTTTGAGATCATCTATTTTAAGGGTTCTTAATCTAAAAGTCTATAGATACATTTTAGGGGGTCCAAGAACTTAGATGGAAAAATTATATATTTATGTAAACAGAATTTTTCCTTTATATTACTATGTATTTTATTATATGCATTGAAAAACACTAATCTGAGGAGTCCATAGGCTTTACCTGGTTGCCAAAGGGTCCCACTGCACAAAAAAAGGTTAAGAATCCCTGATCTATTTCAACTGTCAGATTTTATAGATGAGGAAACTATGTGGTTTGCTCTATATCATGCAGATAGAAAGGTATCTGGATCTTCTAGTTTTGTATTTTTTCTACTTTCAGTGAAATATAATTTTATTAAATATAAATATTAATTCTTCCTTTTAATAAAATATATCTTAGTTATGACAAAAATACTTAATCTCTACGCACTCCATCAGACCAAACTGTAATACCAGGCCTCATTAAATAAAAAGAACACCAGATCTGAAGTCAGATCCCAACTAACTAGCTGTATGACCTTGGATAAGTCTCTTAACCTCTCTAAGCCTCAGTTTCCTTATCTGTAAAATAGGGAAATAACACATATAATTCTACTAAGCAGGACTATTTTGAGGAAAACTCTTTATAACCCTTAAAGTAATATAGAAATATAAGCTACATTTATAAAAACAGACTCAACTACATGAAAAATAAAAGTTTGTGGCTGGAAAATTACTGCAGCAGTCAAAAAGGTTTTGCAAGAAAAAAAAACTAATGTCACCATGACAACCTCGGATATTTTTGTTCAGAGACTTGTTTGGTTTGGTTCTGAGGGCACTGATTCCATAATTTGGAAGTAGAGTGTGATGTGCAGAAACTAAAGAGGGTAGCATGCATGTGTGGAATCTGAGAGAGCCCTCAGCTTGGATCTAAGTAGGTTGCATGTAGCCAGCATAATCTATTATTTTCCAAGGTTCAATGTTAGTAGAAAGAACAGATATAATTTTCATTTGCTAGCATTTCATTTTGTTAACTGAAATAATTGCTAACATGAAAAGTTATATGGGTCATTTTTGTAATATTTTTAAAAATAAGGCTTTTGCTAATAAACTGAGAATGGGAGAAATCAATTTTATACTAATAGTATAAAATTAAAAGATTTGGCATTTGCTCAGCTCCGAGCTCTTTGGAATTATATTTATATCTATCTACCCCTGATGATGTGCTCTTGTCTTCATATCTGCCTGACACTTCTGGTTAGCACCCTCTATGTATTAAGTTCTCACCATATTATTTTGTACTTCTTTTGATTCAGTATTCTTTTTCTTGTTGCTTCCATTTGCTCAATTAGATTGTAAACACAAACCTTCTATTTTTTACTTTCCTTGTACTATCTACTCTAAGGTCTAGTGTTCTTATAGTGCCCTATATATAGTAGCCTCTAATAATAAGTAAAGGCTTACAAAATGACTTCCTTGAGTCAAGATTCTTAGTTTGAAAATAGTTGTATATCCCCCAGTCCAAAAAATCTGCTTCCCCACATATTCATGTACCCATTGGAAGGGATTTTGTTAGGGGCAGGCCTAATCACAGCTCCCTGTTGGTTTAGGTTTGATATTGGGTCAAAAGGAGGCTCTGATAATTCATTAAACAGTTAACAAAAGGAGTTAAGGACATATGGCAAAAATACAGTGATCCTTAGCTCCCTTATCTCCATCTGTCCAGATGATGGAACTTCTGGCATAGTCCATCATACATCTGGGTCATCTGTAACAAAGTGGTTGAGATTATAAACAAGTATTGGAGTAAATGTTTAACAACTGGCTTTCGGGGTCAGGACAGAAGTATGCTGCAGGACACATTTTTAAGCTTAATTGGCAAATTAACATTTTTCTCTCTCACTTTCTAAAGTCTAGACGAGCAACAAAACAATAAATAGTACCCTGATTTATAGGTTTGCTGATTTCCATGGTATAAATGCTCTGAGTGAAGATTTAGCAATTGACGGTCAGAATCTGGTTTCAATACAGCCCTGGATAACAGCCTTTTTTTCTCAATATTACCAGGTTCTCAAAGTCTTCCTGTTGGACTGGTTACAAAACCAGGCCTGGATTCATAGAATCCCAGATTCCTGTGGTTATGGTTCCAGACTTTGAAACTCCCAAAGTCAGAAACTTCACTCCCTATACCTAGAACAGAAACAGCAGAACAAAAAAGCCAAGAACCCTGATTTGTTTCTTGGGGGTCATATGGCCTGGGGGGATGGGGAAAAGGAGGCCTTTACTGGCAGTGAGCCAAGGAGTTACCTCAGGCTCCCAAAAGTAAATTCAGCAAAGAGAGAGAGATCCCTAATAGTGCTAACTCGGGTGCATTTGAAGAAGCCAACTGTAACCAATTACAGAATGTCTGTGTGTGCTTTAGTCATCTCAATTCTGGAAGAACAGTTCCATAGCAAACTCCACCTAGAGGTGAAATCTCATCAAGGTGACCGGGTCTGCACTTGTGCCAGACCCCTATTTCACATTCATTTATTTGTTTACATGGTTAATACGAAAAAGACAAAAAGCAGACATATGAAGTGATGAAAAGCAGAATCAGAAACATAGTGACTACAGCAATGACAAGGGAAAAAACAATAACAACCAAAATTCCTTTGAGTGCTACCTAATTACAATAATCAAATTTGTCTCTAGAGAAAAGATTTGAAAATGTATCTCCCTTCTTCCCAGAGGTATGGTATGGGTATGAAATGCTGTTGGTTCAATTGATGGATTGTTAGTTTTTGCTGTGCTGCTTTTCTTCTTTCTTTTTTTATTCTTTGTTGCAAGGGTAGGCTCATTGGAGAGGGGAGAAAGGAAGGATATATTCAGAAATGAGGATGATATAAAAACAAAATATATCAAAAAACAAATTCAAATGAAAGTGTTGCTTTTTGTGGTAGTGAGCTCTCTATGAGAATAATCAAAAGTTAAGGAATTTTAGAGGATATTTATGCCTTCAGTGAAGGATTAGATTAGCTACCATCCAGTCATTTAGTTTAAAGTTCTTTCTAATACTGAGATGCTAATATTTTGTTGCCACAGTTGCTGGATGTGACTGAAATGACAAATGCATGAAAAACAGCTCTTTCTATACCATTCTACACCACAAGTGAAGCTGACTCTTTGTTTTGTACTTTATTGGATGCTGACAGATTAAATCATTTCAAGTTAAAAGGGACTTTAGATTTCCTTCATTTTAAGGAAATCAAGGCCCAGAGACACGAAGTGCTTTATCTGAGGTCACACAGATACTAAACAGCAAGACCAGAATTTGAAACCAGTCCTCTGACTTCAAATTGAGAGCTCTTTTCCTTCATAATAGTGGTTCCCAAAGTGTGGTCCAGGGATCCCTGTGGGTACCCAAAACCCATTCAGGAGGTACTTGATGTCAAAATCCTTTTCATAATATTACTAAGATACTTTAATTTTCAATATGGTAAATATCAATAGACATAACCCATACAAACAAAAGCTCTTTGGAATCTTCAATAATTTTTAAGACTATAAATGTATCTTGAGACCAAAACATTTAAGAACCTCTATGCTGCAACACACTATTTCTTAGTTTTCTGCTGTTTACAAATCTTATCTTTAGGCTTGTGATGGGCCTGAAAATCCTTCCACTTTTGATTGTTTCTTTTACTTGCTTTTTCATTTTGTATATTTTTCAATTTTGAATTCCAAATCAACACCTCACTCTCTGGCAAGAACCCACATCCCTTTTCTCTTTGGCTCTCGTATGCTTGAGGAATGGGATTTGTTTTTAGCTAAAGTTGAATGAAGGTAAATCTGATAGCAATCATTCCTAAGACCACTACATTTAAAGTATCATGAAGCATGGATCATTCCTATAATTCTCTTTGGTTGTTCATGCAACTCTCACATTTGTCTTACATATGCTAGATATTTAATAAATATTTACTGATTTTTAATTGTTATTTTGCATTATTTACATTAATGCTGTTACTCAAAGAATCATTGGAAATTTATTATAGTTTAAAAGCTACATTCCTTACCTAAATCCTTAATCTGTCCAGTAAAAAAACACACCCAAAACATTTTTGTAGTTTAAAAAGGCTACTTCTTAGTAATAGGCTGGATAATAGAGAAATCAAATGCCAGTTGTCTTTAGGTAGAAAGAAATAAGTGGTTTGTGAAGCATCAAAACCCCCAGAACCTACTGACTCATTTAACATTAAATGAAGATACAAATCCAGTACCAAATCCTCTTTAATATTAGGTTCCTGCATTGTAGTTTCTCATGCTTGACATTTCCCTTTCATTGTGTTATATTCTGACATTTGGGATAGAAAATAGCAAGATGTTTTGTTATTTATGGAGAGCTGACAATGTACTCAGCACTTTTAAAAAGAAAAAAAAGCATAGAGGCAAGTGTGATTTTTTGCCCCTGAATAGGAGAGACAACAAGTGTTCAGCAAAGTTGTTTATGTTCTTGCTACTTTAGCATCCTGACCTCCATCTTTCTATTTATATTGTAAATCCACAGATCAGGATATGTGTTTATTCCCATCTAGTACCTAAAGTATTGTTGACACTGTTTGTTGTTGACACCAGAGTCAATGGTAGCAGAATCCCTTCCCAGTTTCCTAAGTACTAGAGCCTGAAGCAGTGCAATGGAAAGCAAGCTGGGCCAAAGAAATGCAGTCAAATCCCAGCTGCTCATAGGAAGATCAATCTGGCTTCATGACCCTTCTATATCCAAGACCCAGAAGGGAAACCTGAGAACATTTGGACGAACTGATAAGAGAGTGGAGTAAGCAAAACCTGGAGGACCATTTATATAATAACAACAATATTGTAAAGAAAAGCAATTTTTCAGAGCTCAAGAACTCTGATCAATGCAATAACCAATTCCAAAGAGTGGATGATGAAACAAGCTACCCACCTCCTGATAATGAGGTGATCCAGACTCAGGGTGCAGAATTACAACAAGCATTTTTGAAAATAGGTAATGTATTTGTTTTACTTGACTACACGTGTTTGCTTTTCTTTTTGTTTAGTTGAAGGGAGGGAAGGAAGGAAAAGGAGAGGTGATAAGCACTTATTAAATACCTAATATGCTAGTCACTGTGCTAAGCACTTTACAAATATCTCATTTGATCTTCACAATTCTGTGAGCTAAGTGTCATTATTACTCTCATTCTACAGTGGAGGAAATTGATCCAAGGAGACAATTATTGTTTAGCACTTTGGACAGTGCCTGGTACACAGTAAGTTCTATATAAATGTTAACCATTATTATTAAGGCAGGCAAAAGTTAAGTGACTTAGGGGCAGTTAGGTGATGCAGTGAATAGAGCACCGGCCCTGGAGTCAGGAGGACCTGAGTTCAGATATGACCTCAGATACTTAACACTGGCCATGTGACCTTGGGCAAGTCACTTAACCTCAGTTGCCCTGCTCTCCCCCCTCCAAAAAGGAAAAAAAAAAGTTGTATCTTGCCACTTAACACAGTTCAGGAGTATCTAAAGTTGGATTTGAACAAAGGTCTTTCTGATTCTGGGCCTAGCACTCTATCTACTGTACCACCTAGTAGCCTCTAAAGAGGTGGGAGGAAAAGAAAATTAATGCTTGTTTAATTTTTTAAAAAAGTAAAAAATGAAAGATACACAAAAGCACATTTTCAAAAGGTGATACAAGAGAATAGCAGTGTGGTTTTGTGGCAAATGCTAAACTGGGAGCCAAAATTCCCATCCTCACCCCTTTTCTGCCCCTCACTATTCTGCTGAGCCTCGGTTTCTTTATCTGTAAAATGAGAGGAATGGACTAGATATTTTCTAATGTCCAGTCTATCTCTATAGTTACTTTAGTTATTTTATAGTTATTTTAAATTTATTTTAAAATTATTTTAAAGCCCATATAGTTATTTTATTCTATAGTTATTTTAAAGCCCTAATTCTAAACCACCATACCTTTGACTAGGATGCTGACATCCCTGACTCTCCTCCCTCCACTGGTATCCAATTCCTCACCCTTCCCCTTTCCCTGAATTGTCACCTTCTAGGGGGTCTTTGGCCATCACACTCCTTTTTTGAGAAGTGAGTTTTTCTAGATATGCCAGCTTGCATAGAGACCAAGCAAGATGCTAATGATTACAGTGAGAGCACTTGGAGGAATCAGCTATGATGACAAAACACACTGGCCCCATCAGTTAATTCAATTCCTACTTTCTCTCCCTGTTAGTAATGCTTCTTCTGAAAAAAAAATTCATGTGAAAACAGAAAGAGAATAGACTCAATAGAAGCAAGGATGAAGAGATGGGGCTTAGGGGTATTAATTTCTCTTTGGAGAGAATGGGAGGGTGAGAAGGGAAACGTCTAAAACAGGGATCACTAGCTCTATTCTCAACAGAGTAACATATTGATAAGCTCCCTGCTAATGCTCTGTTCAGCTTTCTTCAGCCTAGCTCCATGATTTCTGTTATTTTGATATCTCAACATCCTTTCATGCTTTGTATTTCTTGATCATGGCTCAGGCATGCAGGTTATATCAGGGTGGCAGATTTTTGCCCCCTCCTAGAAGCATCAGAATTCCAACTCTCTCTGTTGGGAGTTTTCTGAAGTTCCTGATGACCACCTTTAAGGGTATTTGCATATACTTCTTGCCTCTTTCAAAATTTCACAATCTCCCCCATTGATCTTGGAGAGGAATATTTCATTAACCCCCAACCCCCTGAGCTCAAGTATAGGGAAACCCTGGAAACCTCTGCCCACTATTATATATTGTCTCCAGTTCTCTGTCACATTCCTACAATCCATGGGGGGTATTGTCCAAAACCCTGTCCTGGGCCTTTTCTTCTCTCTCTTTCTTTGACTTTATCAGTTCCCATGGATGTAATTATTCTTTTTGAAGATGGCACTCAGATCTATAGTCTCCTCCTTGAACTTTAGAGTCCCTCATGACTAAATGCATATTGAATAGTTCCAACTGGATGTCCCATAATCACTTCAAATTCAATATGCCTAAAACAGAACCCATTCTTTTACCTTCACACACACACACACACACACACACACACCTCCCCCTTCTTAATTCCCCTAATTTTGTTGGGGGCACTACCATTCTTCAAGTCACCCAGGTCCAAAGCCTCACAGGCATCTCTGACTCTTTTTCTCTCAATACTTCTCCCCTTATTTATCAGTTTCCAAGTCCTGTTGATTCTATCTCCATCTTACATTCATCCCCTTCTCTACACTGTAACAACCAGTGTTATTTGAGGCCTTGTCACTTCTCTCTTGCACTATTTCAATAGATTCTTAATTGATCCCCCTGCCTCCATTCTTTCCCTTTTCCAATTCATCCTGCACAAACTAACAAATTGACATTCCCAAGTAAAGCACATGTCTGATCATGTCATTTTTCTGCTCAAAAAGCTTCTGTGGTTCTTTATTGTCTCTGGGATAAAATGAAACCCTTCACAATCAGGCTCCAACCTATTTTTCCAAGCTGATTTCACATTATTCCTTCTCACATCCTCTTTGTCATCTGTACATAATATTCCATCTCTTCTTTCAGTACCTGTGCACAGGCATTCCATACCTGGAATACTCCCTATTTTCATTTGTATCTCTTGGGATCCTTAGCTCCCTTCAAGACCAAGCTCTTGTGCTGCCCCCACTACCACCAAGGCCTGACTTTCACCCCACACACACTTCTTTATACTGCGTCAAAAAAAACCAAACAACAACAGAAAAGACTTTGTATTTGCTTAGATGCATATATGTTATATTCCCCCAATAAAATGTCAGCTCCTTGACAGTAGGCATTATTTTATTTTTGTCTTTGTAGTTTACTTCCTAGCATAGTGCCTGTCAAATAGTAGTCATATAATAAATATTTGTGGAATCAGATTGAATTGAATCAATTGATAAATCAGATCAGAATTGAACATTTGAGCTCTTTGTGAACCAGAAATCTGTCCAAAAAAGTAGAATCAATAGCAGGATCATACTGAGTAAATACAATAGTGATTTGCATTACAATTAACATTTTTAATGTTATGTGTGCATAATAGAAAGGAAAGTTGGTTACCTTTTGGTCCCACAGAGATAATAATCTCAAGTTAAGCCATCAAAAAGTGTTTTTCAATGTGTTCAGAACTGCTAGACACTATAGAAAAAGAAAGAAAATAAATAAAAATAGAACCCTTGCCAGGAAAGAAGTTAAAATTTGGTTGGGTAGATAAGACATAGCCTTTTGAAACAATGAATAAGGCAATATTATGTACAACCAACCAGTAAGATATAATCAGTCTCTAAGTTGGTACAATTAGAGAACAGGGCAGTATGAACCAAAAGACATACAATGAAAAACATTTTTATTTCAAATGCACCATTTCTGTTACACTAAAAAAAAGTCTTCCCAAGAAGTAATTTCTTCAATAAAGCCTAAATAATCTGCAACCCCTATAATTCTTCTTGGCTCCTTTTCTTTTCACTTCCAGTTCATGGGTATTGCAGTAGATAGAATCCTGGGCTTGAATTCTCCACTTAAACCACTTCACTTGGTGATCTCACTGGCTCCCATGGTTTCAATTATCCATCTCTATGCATATAATTCTCAAATCTACTAATCTAGTCTTAACCTCTTGCCTATTGGACATCTTAAATTGTATGTCCTGTAGGTATCATAAACTCAACATGTCCAAAATGGAACTCATTAGCTTTTCCTCCAAATCCATTCCTTTTCCAAACTTCCCTGTACTCTGAAGGGGAACACCACACTGCCCAGGCTCAAAACTAAGACATCATTCTCAATTCTTCATTATCTCTCATCCCATATCCTCTCTTCATCTCAGCACACTATCCCCCATATCCAACCAATTGTCAAATATAGTTATTTCTATCTTTGTAAAATTTCTCACATATACCCCCTTCTCTCCTCTGACACTGCCACCACCCTGATGTAGGCCCTTGTCAACTCATAGCTGTATTATTAAAATAGCCTGCTGATGAGTCTTCCTGCCTCAAGTCTCTCCCCACTTGAATCCATCCTCCATTCAGCTGTCAAATTAATCTTCCTGAAGCACAGGTCTGACCACTGTGTGGTCAAGCAAGAGCAGCTTTCCAGAGGATGGCTGCTGTGAACAGCTTTTCAAGGTTCTGATTACACAATATAGTGAATACTCTATTTATTCAATAACAAATCAGAGCAAACCACTCACAGTAAATCAAGGTACAGCATTCACAATGTTACAACTTATCACAGAAAATCAAAATATAGCATTCACAACATGACTGTGATGGCCACATAGTTTTCACCACAGTGGTCACAAAGTTTTGAACAAAGAACAATAATTTAGTAACTCAATCCTTCAATCATTCAATCATCTTTAAGGAGGAAGGGACACAAAGTACAATAGTCAAAGTTCTCCACTCATGGGGCACACTAGGTTACAAATCAATTATTATTCAGTCATCATTCACTATTCAATTATCAGAAAATACACAGGCCCTTCACCCCAGGTCAATAGTAAATTACAATTTCTCAGTCAGTATACAAGTGAAGTCTTCTTTCAGCTTGACTCAGAGTGGTCTCTCAGATTCCCTGGATCCCCTTCCATGGTCCCAGGTCCTACCTGGATTCATCAAACTGTCACCTGGGTTCAAAGGCAGACAGCTCCCAGGTCCTTGTCCAGCTCTCCACAAACTTCCTGTTCCAAGATGAAGCTCACAGCATCCAGTCCACCTTAAATCCTTCACAGTCTCTGTTCCTAGGAAGTTAAGGCTTAACAAAGCCACAAAAAAGGTTCATACAAAGTACCACCATCACAGTCATGCTTCCTCAGTCTTCAGCAGCTCCTGCTGGCTCTTGGACTCAGCAACTCCTCAGCAGAATCTCCAGTTGGTTCCCAGAATCAAAATCATTCTCTCCAGCCTGGGGGGAAATTTCCTCTTCAGCCTCCCCTCCATGACCTGTTACATCACCAACAGGGGTTCATACTTTCTCTTTCTTTAAGAGAGGCTTGATTAATTACTAAGTGCTAAGTACCTCTCAGCTTAGCGATAGGAAAGGAACTTCAAATTTAATTACTATTACACCACGTCATTCACTCATTCAATAAGCTTCAGTGGCTCCCTATCACTTCCAGGATCAAAAATAAAATCCTTTTTTGGCATTTCAAGCCCCTTTGCAACCTGGATCCCTCCTATTTTTCCACTACTCTTACACCTTACTCCCACAGACTCTTTAATTCAGTGACGCTGGCATCCTTGTTTCTTGAATAAGGTACTCCATCACCCAACCTGGTCGTTTTCACTGGCTGTTCTCCTTGTCTGGAATTCTGTCCGTCCTCATCTCCATCTCCTGGTGCCTTTCCTCAGCTGATTGTCTCCAATTTATCCTGTACACATATTGTTTGTAAACAGTTGTTTACATGTTGTCTTCTGAGCTAGCTCCTTGAGAACAACTACTGGCTTTTTCCTGTTTTTGCATTCCCAGTGCTTAGCCCAATGGTGAGCATGTAGCAGGCATGCATTAAAAAAAGTCTTACTGACTACTAATAGAAAGACTTGAGTTTGAATTCTACCTCAGGTACTTTAATAGATGTGTGACTTTGGCCAAGTCACTTTCTCCTCTCTCAGCCTCAGTTTACTGGTATGTAAAAAGTGAATAATAATAATAGCACCTCACGGGATTGTTATTAAGTGCAAATGAGAATGTAAAAGGTTTAGAAGGGAACTGTATCAATGCTAACATTATTGTATTTAACCACTCATTTAACAATTATTTCTTGAAGGCAGGGAAAGAAGCATTAATTAAACACTTAGGGACTACCTAAGCACTTTATAAATATTATCTCATTTGATTCTCACAATAATCCTTCAAGGTAGGTGCTATATATTAACCCTATTTTACAACTGAGGAAATTGAAGCACAGATTAAGAGATTTATCCAGGGTAATTCACCTAGAAAGTCTCTGAATCCGTGAGCAACGCTCTATCCACTGTACCTGCTAGCCACCTCTTAGACGCTTGCCAGATCTGAAATGCTTTACATAACTGCTAGGTGGGAAGGGTTACAAATATGACATGTGGTTCCTTTCTTCGCTCTCACCACAGTAGGGTGGATACATATATTAATTTTTGTTAAGCTTATTTTCATTAACGTGTGTGCTCCCTCCGTGTATCAGATTACAATCCTTCTCTTCATTGGTAGATGGTATTCATTAATTACAGTGGTCAAAAACTTCGTCATCAGGCAGCCCATTTTCCGGTAATGAGCCCCTGTACACTCGCTGTGCTGATCCTAGGACTAGACACAGCCCCTTTTAGCGTTGGTCACTTCGGGCCAATAGCAGGAACGGGTCCTCAAAACCCAGGACTCTTCATCCCTAGTCCAGGACGAGGTATTGCCAAAGTGCTATGTGACTGCGTATTGTAATTGGTAGAGGAATTAGGAACGGAAGGAAAGCAAGTCTATTTCTTTTTTATTTATTACTCTGTTCCTGCCACTTTCCATGCCAGAGGTCTCAATTCCATCGACGGAGTCTCGTCTCTGTCTCTTTAAAGCAGAGCTCTTGGCACTTTACCAGCTTCAGACATGGCCACCCACACTTCTCACGTCCTGCGGGATCTGCGCATGTGTTCCAAACGGGAACACAGGATTGGTGGAGGTGAGGGGGCTCGTAGCGTCACAAGATGGCGGCTCTCAATCTAGTCGCAACTACACTTCCCGGCGTGCTTTGAAGCTCGGGCCCAAGCTGGGCGAGCGGGTGATGGGGCTGAGTCGGCTGCCCAGGCTGAGTCAGGGAGAGCGGCCAGGGGCAGCAGGCCTCCGGAAGGAGGATGGAAGCGTGGCGCTGTGTGAGGAGGGGCTACAGCCGCTGTGCGGTGGGAAGAGGCCGGTCAGTGTGGCTGCGAGGAGGCGGGGGCGGGCTGCTGGGGGCGGGGGCGGCCCGAGGTGTGTAACTTGAGGCGGGGCAGGAGCAGGAGGAGGAGGAGGAGGAGAGGAAGAGGAAGAGGAAGAGGAAGGGGAGAAAGGTGGAGGCCGTGGCCGGCGCTGGACCTAGACGAGGTGAATAAAGAAAGACCCACGGAGGCTGGGGGTGGGGGAAGACCCCGAGCTCCCTGGGCGGACGCGGGTGTAGCGACGGGCTCCCTGTCTCGCTCAAGCCGCAGACCTTTCTCTCGGATCCCCCTCCTCCCCGGCCCGCCAGTGAGGGGGCAGAAAGGGATGTAGGCGTGAAACTCCTCGTCTTCGTTGTGTGGGACGCCCCCCTCCTCCAGCACTCCCAAAACTTTAGCTCCCGGAGGGCCGGGCGGTTTTTGTTGTTTTGCCTTGGAAGCCTCTCCCCCTCCCCCAGGCCGGCCTGACCTGGTGCCTGTTAATGTAAATATTAGCGCTCTGGGTTTTGGTGTGACACCTCCCTGTTACCTGACTATTAACGTTAAATCTATTCATTTGTTTCTGGCACAGAAAACTTATGGTGATAGGGATAAAAGTCTAAATCTCATCTTCAGGTTGTTGGTTGTTTTTTTTTTTTTTTTTGGGGGGGGGGGCGTTGTTTTGTTTCATTTTCTGTTTGTGGACTGTGGTTTCATTGGAGGTAGGGAACTCCCGAATAGGAAACATGCCTTGAGTTCCAATGAGGCTTTAGATGAGTGTGTGACCCTAGGCAAATGGTTTAAGGGCTGTCAGCCTCAATTTCCTCATCTGTAAAATGGGGATAGTAAGAGCACCCAGCTCCCCAGGTTGTTGTGAGGATAAAATGAGATATTTGTAAAGTTCTTTGCACACCTTAAAAGTGCATTATTATACATATATTATACAAATTGTTTTATTATACATATATTATACAAAGCAGCATCTACTTTGCAGTTTCTAGTAGTAGCTAGGTAGTTAAGCCACTTGGCCCAGGGTCACACAGGTAGTGTCTGAGGTGGCAATCTGAATTCAGGTCTCTGCCTTCAAGTAAGTCTAACACTCTGTCCACTGCCCCAACTAGTTAGTTCCAAATTTCTGCACGAAGAATCATGGGGGAAACTGAGAAGCTAAAGTACTTCCCCAGGGTCACAACAGCTCAGGGTGTCATTGATGGGATTTTGACTGGCGTGGTGTATCAGATTACTTTTTAAAAACTGCTTTCTAAATAGTTTCCAAAGTCAGCTAGATTCCTTAGTTTCAGATATTATAATTTTGTTTATTGGGGCGGCCAGGTGGCGCAGTGAGTAAGAGCGAAGGCCCAGAGTCAGGAGACCCCCGGGAGCCTCAGATACTTAACACCCACACAAAATAACTGGCTGTGTAACCTTAAGCAAGTTACTTAACCCCAATTGCTTTAAATAAATAAAATAAAATTTGTTTATTATGATCAACTTTTTTTTTTAAAGAAACGTCTTAGAATTATTGCTGTTAAAACGGAATGGGAGTCCTAGCACCAACTTGGTAGAATGGAAAGAGTATTTTATTTAGACTTTGAGGACCTGAGTTTGAATTGTGGCTGCTATTTACTACCAGTATGATTTTGGCCAAGTCATTAAAAATTCCCAGGATTTGAGTTCCTCATCTGTAAAAAGAAGGTTGAACTAAATTACCTGTAAGGTAGAGGTGTCAGACACGTGGCCAGGCAACTCCTGGCTGGGGCTCTCCAGATTAAAATGTAATTTGGAAAGGTTTAACACAATAAATAAGAATACAGTACAACACAGATAATGTTAATTCATTATTTTCTAAGTCAGTATGTAGCCCACAGGGATCTGTTTCAATTTGAGTTTGACACTACAGCTCTAAGGTTCCTTCTATTTCTAAATTTATATATTCTATGACCAGTTCTTTCAGTAATTCAGAAGTCTCTGATGTTTGTCTAACATTGCTTTGCATTCTGGGGAATACAAGAAGCCTCTGTGGTCAAGAAATTTATATTTAGTTGAGAGCGAGGCAGATGAATATTATGCAACCAGCCAAACATGATAATATACTAAACAACAACAACAATAATAGTAGCTTTTATATAGTACTTTATAAATATTATCTCATTTGATCCTCACAAGAACTCTGGGAGGTAGGTACTATTATGGTCCCTAGTTTACAGTTGAAGAAATGGAGGGAAATATAAGTTAAGTGACTTGCTCAGGGTTACTGATACAGCTAGTAAATTTCTCAGGCCAGATTTGAATTTAGGTCTTCCTGGCTCTAGACCCAGCACCCTACCGGTATCCACTGTACCATCTTGTTGCTTCAGTGTATAGACTTGTGAATCTGAGTAAATCATGTAACTTCTTTGGACTTCTGTTTCCTTACTTGTAAAAGAAGGAGGTTGTCTATATATAATGTACCTTCCAAAAGGTAAAAATTCAAATTAAACAAATGTTTAAGTGTTTATCTTGTGTGTATCATTTGTTTGCAGTGTGGGAGATTGACAGATGGGGTAAAAAAAAAAAACCCAACCATTGGCATTCCTTTACCTCAAGGAGTTTTTTAATCTAATTGCAGAATAATTGGAGAATGTAATGAAAGTGAAATCTAGATAAAATACTATAATATATGTAAGGAGTGATCAGTTCCTGTTGATTGGAAAAGGCAACTTGGGCTTTGAAGGAAGAGCAGAATTCAGCAGGTGGAGATTTTTATGACAGGAGTTTATTCTAGCTGTGATGGCCTGTTCAAATGCACAAAGGTGGGAGAGGGCAGAAAGAAATGAGTACATAGCTAGTAGTCATCCAGTTTGGTCAGAATGTAGAGTATGTTAACTTTGTGAAGATCAGCTAAAAGTGGAATGGACTAATCGCCTTGTATGGGTTGGAGTAGATGAGCTGAGGTCCCTTCCAGCTCTCAAATTCTGTGATTCTAGGATACCCCCTCCTAACTAGTCTTCACTGTTTGGGGATGTTCTAGGATTCCTATAGAAGTATAGGTTGGACTAGAGGACTTCTGAGGAATCTTCCAACTTACATTCCAGAGAGGGAATACACTAGGACTGGAAAGACAAGTTGGCATTGAATTGTAACTGGCCTTTGGTGCCAAGTCAAGGAATTTGTGCTTTGTTTTGATTTTTGAGCAGGAGAATTACGTGATCAGGCCTGTACTTGAATCAATCAATAAACAAACATTTATAAATCTTCTATGTGCCAGGTGCTGGATATTTTTTTTTTATCTATGTAAAGGATGACTTGGAGAGATGAGAGAGTAGTATCTGGGGGAACCAATTAGAAATTGATGTATGTGATAAGTGTCATATAGGGTGAGTAGAGAGAAAGGGACTAGTGTGAGAGATTGTGTGGAGGTAAAATGGACAGGACTTCATAACTAGTTGAATAAAGGGGGCAGTATACAGTGGGAAGAGTTCAAGATGATTCTGAAATTTTGAATTTGGTAATTGAATTATAGTAATTTAATGGTGTCAACAGAAATAAGGAAATTGGAGGAGGTAGGTTTTAGGGGGAAGATGAATTCTATTTTGGACATACTGAGTTTGAAATGCTGTTGAAATATCTAGTCAGACAACTGGAAATGTCAGACTGGATTTTAGTGGGAGGGCTGGTTTAGACATAGATATTTGTGAGTCTCTGCATTGTCATCGTCGAAGATTCCTGGTCTCCAGCTTCAGGTGAGAAGAGCTGGACCTCGCTCTGATTTTGAACCTTCCATCTCCTGCTGCACATGACTACTGAGGGAAGGCTACTAGAAGCCTGCTTCACAACTTCCATTTGCACCATCAAAGACAACTGTCATCTCCTGCTTCCAGCCTGATCCCCCAACTTGGATGTGAAGAGCCTCCTGTGAGAAGAGGATCCAACTGCCCTTTGACCTCAGGCCTTCCATCTCCTGCTGAGCAGGTTCGACTTCCATCTCCCCTTGCCTAATCTCCAGCCTTTGGAGGGAAGAGTAGTGAAACAGGACCTCCCATCTGACCGTGTGTCTTCCATCTCCTGCACCATCTTGCTCTGTGCTTGTCTCCTGCTTGATCTTCAGCCTCCTCTGGGAAGAGGAGTGGCACCTTCCACTCAGTGATGAACATTCTTACATCTAGTCATACCCTACACATTACAGTGATTCTAAACTCCTATAGATCATCATCTAAACCTCATTCCTCATTTTCTATCACCTGATTCCTTATTCATATCTCCCTTAACCTTCCCACCCCAAAGTCCTAACCAAATGCCACCCACACCTCCACTGTACCCTCTAGAATGCCTATTCTATAGGCAACAAATTTCCGTTCTTCTTAAATCTTTTCATTTTCTATTCATTCTATTTTCTACAGTCACTGATACCTGACTCCCCACTAATGATACTGCCTCCTAGACTACCCTTTCCAGCACTGCCTACAACCTCACTCATTCTCCTCAGCTCACTGGTTGGGGGAGTTGAAATACTTCTCACTCCCTATTACCACTTCCAGGTTCTCCCCCTAACTCTGTCACTTAATAACTGAGAGGTTTATATCTACCACCCAATTAAAATCCTGATATAGCTTTTGTATGCAGAATTCCTGGTCACTCCTGTTCCTTCTTCAACAAGTTTGTTGGTACATAGATCACAACTTTTCTCTCCTTCCTAACTCCTGTTCTCATACTTGGGACTTCAACATACATATTGACTTTCCCTTAAACACTTTAATCACTCAGTTCCTGAGCCTACTCACTTCCCATGACCTATTCTTTTACCCCACCTCAGCCATACACAAAGATGGTCATAAACTTTGATCTTGTCATTACATACAAATGTACCACCTCCATATTTAAGAATTCCAAAATCCTCCTATCTGACCATAATCAGATGGCTTTCTACCTCTCCCTCTGCTTTCCCTTACCAAGCCCTACTCTTTATCTATACTATGACCCACATTCCTTGACCTCTCAATTCTCTCCCCAGGCATCTCTCTTTCACTTGCTACTCTCTCCTCTTTTCCCTATTTTGACCCCTTAGTGAACCAGTTCACCTTTACACTGTCCTCTTGAGTCCCTGGTCCCCTTATCATATTACCAGTTGCATGTCACCAATTCTTAGCTAATCATTGCCTCCATCTGCTACCTTCATTCCTACACACACACACACACACACACACACACACACACACACACACACACA
>NW_027187251.1:198556-292003 GCF_028583685.1 Petaurus breviceps papuanus
ACACACACACACACACACACACACACACACACACACACACACACACATGTGCCACTAAATGAAGGTATAGAAAAATCACAGAACTTTTATCACTGGGTCCACTACAAATTTGTTAAACAGTCCTTCACTGCTTCAAGGCAATCCTTCTACATCTTCCTTATCAATTTACTATCCCACTCTCCAGGAGCTTACAGTCTAATGGGGGAGACAACATGAAAACAGTATATACAAGACAAACTATATTCAGGATAAATAGGAAATAATTAATAGAGGGAAAGCACTAGAATTAAGAGGGGTTGGAGAAGGCTTCCTGTAGAAGGTGGGATTTTAGTTGAGACTTAAAAGAAGCCAGGGAGGTCAGTAGTGACCTGAGGAGGGAGAATGTTTCAGACATGGAGGACAGCCAGAGAAAATGCCTGCATCTGAGAGATGGAATGTCTTGTTCATGGGACAACCAGGAGGTCAGTGTCACTGGATCAGAGAGTGGCTGAATGGAGGATGGATTGGATTGGAGAGAGACTTGAGACAGGCAGACCCATGAGTGGGATATTGGAATAATCAAGGCATGAGGTGATGAGGGATTGCACCAGAGTGGTGGCAGTGTCAGAGGAGAGAGGAGGCATATTCAAGAAATGTAGAGGTGATAATAGCTTGGACATGGGGGTTAGAGATAGGGAGGAGACCAGGATGACTCCTAGGTTTCAAGCTTGAGGGACTGGGAGGATAGTATTGCCTTCCACAGTAATAGAGAAAGTGTATGTGTGTGTCAGGGGGAGGGAAGAGTGTTTAAGGGGAATGGTAATAAGTTCTGTTTTGAACATACTGAGTTTAAGACATCTGCTAAATATCTAGTTTGAGATGTCAGAGAGACAGTTGGAGATAGGAGATTGAAAGTTAAGAGAGAGGTTGGGGCAGGAAAGATAGATTTGAGAATTATCAACATTGAGATAGAAATTAAATCCATGGGAACTGATTAGATTATCCAATGAAATAAACAGAGAGAGAACAGAAGAGGGTCCAGGACTGAACCCTGAGGGACACCAATGGTTAGAGGCATGATCTTGGAGAAGGATCCAGCAAAGGAAAAAGAAGAGTGACCAAATAGGAGAACCAGGAGAGAGTCTTGTCCCAGGAATTTAAGAGAGAAGAAAGTGTCAAGAAGGAGAGAGTAACCAGCAGTGTCAAGAGGCTGGAGAGGTCAGGGAGAATGAGGATTAATGAAGACAACCAAGTGATCTTTTGTAACTTTGGAGAGTGCAGTTTCAGTGAAGTGATAAAGTTGGAAGCCAGATTGTAAAGGGTTAAGGGGAGACAGAGACAGAGACAGAGAGAAGGAAAGTGGAAGCAGGGCAAGGAAGGATCAAGTGAGGTTTGTTTTTTTTTTCAAGATGGGAGAGACGTGGCCATATGGGCAATAGGAATTGAACCAGTAGACAGGGAGAGATTGAAAATAAGTGATGAGTGGAGATGACAAGGGGGCAGACAGTTGAAGAAAATCTAGATGGAATGGGATCACTTGATAAATTGATGTTTTGATTCTCTTAATTGTGACTTAACAAAATGGTACCTTAACAAAAATATTTATTTCTTTTAGATATCCCATGTTACCCTATCACCTGCAGAGCCTGGGCAGAGACAGGATTACACCATGGGAAATTTCTCAAAGATTTTGCTGGAACAGACACATCTCTAGTTTTATGAGGTGGCCTGGAAATTATTCTTGGGCTCCTTATCCATACTTCAGCAGTCAACATTGCCCACTAAACTGGAGGCCACCTTGTTTATTTCTACCTAATAGAAGTCAGTTTCAGCACTGGAATTGGAGACCTGACAACTTTGCACATACATCTTTGTTTCACCTTTCTAGTTACATAATGGACTCTGAGGAAGATAAGCCATCATCAAAACGTCAAAAAACCCAAGGTAAAATCAATACACCGTGTCTTGGTGCAGAACTGACCTTTAACCATTAGGATGAAACTTGGAGATTTTTACATTTTACCCTGAAAAAAAATTAACTCTTGTAAATGATTGGGGTGATGGGTATTTTTTTCCCCACTGATTTTAACCATATAGAATGCCTTTCTTTGCAAAATTGTTTTGATTTTTATGTTCAGTTAAAAAAAGCTACCTGGAGTAAAAGCGGAAGCCTGTGATTCCATGGATGAGATATATTTGGGAATGCAAAGAAAAATTAGTATAGCAAGGTGGTAACTCTTAAATTTTTTTTTAATAAGCAATAGGGGTTAAGTAACTTGCTCAAGGTTACACAGCCAGTTATTTCTGGGTGTGGTGCTGAATGTCTGAGCCTGGGATTCGATCTCCAGGTCATCCCAACACTGGAGCCGGTACTCTTACTCGCTGAGACACCTGGCCACCCCAACTCTTAATTTTTTAGAAATGAATTGTTTAGCCTCTGAATTTGTAGACTACCTATTTCTTTTGAATCTTTTGTCTGCATGTATTCCCTAAATTGGATTTAGTGATTATCATTTAATTTCATTTGTGTACATATTCCCTACTGGGAAGATCAGTTAAATTTTAGAAGTATTTTATTACAATTTGACTCATTTTGTCTGATCACACTTCCCCAAGGTCCTGATTAAGGGAATATTTCTCATGTAGTAGATTTAGAGATGATCTTGTCCAACCCCCTCATTTTACAGATGAGGTACTTGAAGCCCAGAAAAATTAGCTAACTTGCCCAAGTTCTCAGAGTAGAAAGATTGTTTTTATCTTATCAGATATTTCATGGCAGGATAAGGGCTATCAGTCAGGAAAACAGCAGTGTTATTATGACTCACTTTAAGGTAAAACTTGAAGAATTTTGCATAACTGTTGACTTTAATTGACTCCTTAAAATTGGATCAAGCTTCCCACTTATTTTCCCCTGATCATAGCATACCTACTATATCACAACAGTTCTTGTATTGTAACAGGTTTGGAACCTGAGCATTCCATGAGTCATTTTGGAGGGCTTGATGAAAAAAAAATGTTAAAGATCAACTTGTGTAAACTGTGCCTGACTCGAGCCTTTCTCTAATACTATCTCAAAAATTGGAAAAGATTGCATTAAAAAAAATGCAAGAGGGGTCCATAAACTCTGAAAATTTCAAAATTGCTACCATAGATCACCAGGTAGTGCTAACAAGATGTTATGAAAGTAGGTTTGTAAATGGTAACAATTATAAAATCCTTATTAAATCTTCAGTGTATGCACATAGATCTGCATAATCCCTGCCCCCAAGGAGCTTGTGTTCTTTTAGGGGAGACAATACATACACATGTAAATAAATACACTAAATAACTAATAATATAGGTAAACTCTAGTATTAATAGTTCATATTATGGTTCCAAAGAGTCGAGAAAAAGAAGGGAGTTGACTCCTTTTTTCTTGGGTGCAGGCAAATTTTGAATAGGCACAATTTGTTTTTGATATCCTATTCTGTGATTGCATAAATTTTTAATTTAAATCCAAAAGAAGCAGCTATACTTGAATATCCTACAATGGAGCTCTTAATGTTCAAAACATAGGCTACTTGAGACATGAGATTTTTCAGTGTATAATAATAAAGTTATCTTTCTTCCCTCTCTCTACTTCTTAGGCTCCCCATTGTAATTTCCTTTTGCTCTCTAATGACCCTTCACATCCCTAAACTCTACTTTTGGATTTCATCCAGGTCTACTCTCCCCCTCACCCTAAAATGTTCCATATTCAGAACTTGTCTACCTCACTACCCTTCCCCATCTCCAAAACCCCCCTAAAAACAAAACAAAAAAAATTTAAAAAATATTCCTTCCACATTTCGTCATAGTCATATTAAGGGAAAAAATTATGTAAATTATTTTCCTAATGTGTATGATTAACCACCCCCTAACACACCCAGAAATATTCTTAGTTTAAAGAGAGGATGCTTATTAAAGGCCTATAAAAGAATTGTTGGAATTTTAGGCAATGTAACAGTAAACTAAAAAAAAAAAAACTGGTGTGGGGGAAAGATTTGGAAGGTTGGAAAGGGAGAATTATATTGCCTCCACTCCTGTGAGGAATAAGTTGGTGGAAATTAGAGGGAGGAAGACTTAGGATCAGTATCAATAACAGTTTCCTAAAGAACTATCTGGAAATGGACCAGACTACTGTAGCACCAATGCAATATTTACAGCACCCACAAAAGACCATGACTATAAATATCGCATGACGGTTCATCACAAAATATACCACATTCTCTAGGTAGAGGACAAAACTGAAACATTTATTTAGATACCAGAAAACCAGTCCCCAAACCAGTAAGCCAATTCCATTATAGTACCAAAGATATTAAGAGGCCATAATAATACTAAGAGCCACACCATCCTTTAGCCTTCCCACAAACCAATACAAGATCAATATTTACTCCTGCACCTCTCTTTCCCATGGCCTCTCTGGCTCTGGCTACCAGCTTCCTGTGGGCTCTGCTTCCCTTCAGTAAACTCCTCCCACCACAGGCTCCATGTGATTACATTCAGCCTATTAGGGGGCAGAGTTTACTTTCAAAGCAGGGAAGGTCTTCAAATTCCCCCCTAGGTCTGTTAAATGACAGGGAAGATCTTCAAATTCCCATTCCCTTTACAGCGACCATGTGAGTTTGTTAATACCTTGTTACTGGAAGTAGTCACACAGGTTGGAAGATCACTTGTTTGGGATGTTGCAGGAACTGATTAATGTTTTGGGAAGGGGATTGAAGTAGGTCCCTTCAGGTTCTTTTATTTTTGCTAAGTATTCTTCTAGTGTTAGCTCTTCTAAAATGTTCTAGAGCTTCTACCCTTTCTTTACTTTTGAACTTAGATTCTCTAAAAGTTTGAATTTTTTGAAAAATTCTTTCAAAACAACTTCTGTGGTAGCAGAGCCTTCACTAATGTGGAGGACAGGTCAAAACAGTGGCATATTTTTGTCAGGTTGTTTGTAAGTCAGTGACCACCTTTATTTGTAATAAGCCATACACGGTATAAGGTATCTATGATTAATTTTGTCTTACAATCATGTTACTAATACTTTATTATAACTAAGTCCCACTATAGTCATGAAAGCATCCAATCCCTATCGCTAGCAATTCCCTTGTCCCATTGAGTGGAGGAAAACAAGCAGTATATGCCCAGGAGTCTTTAATATTCATGTCAATCAAAAAATAGTTGCTGGGCCAAGGACTTTCTTATCTCTGTATCTCCTCTGACCCTAAGAATGGTGTCTTACACATAGGTGTATAATAAATTGTTGTCAGATGAGCAAGTCCAGGTTGGTACCCACAAAACTTAAAGGAATCATTTTCCTTTCTTTCCACTCATTGGACATAAAGCCCTTGAGGTGTCCATGCATGCTATAGACACGGGCTCAGCAGGGACATGTTCTGACATCATCTACCAAACACCTTCCAGGCTATGACCTCAGAGCCCTTATGGTCTCTGGCAGGGAGAGGAAAAATCTTTAAGAGAATTCTTCTGAGTGTTTCTAGTCTGAATGCTGGATTCCTAGGACTATGGTTTCCAGATTATTATAATGTTCCTTTTTAAGGAACTAAATTTGTCCTAAATATGTTATTTCTTCTAACATTGGAACCAAATAATGATATTAGGTGGGATGTGCATATAACTGCTACTGTTTGAGGCTGTGCCTCTTCATCTTGCAGGTTGCCTGATGACTTTATTGAACATAAACTACCACGTTTCTGTTTGCTTCATGTCAGATTGATCTGCCAACCGTGGTTGTTAAACCAGCACCCTACAGCCATGCCACATCGCTTGACTTTGCATTGGTGTGTTTTGATAGGCTTTCTTCTCCCTGAACTGAACAGAGTTACTCTGCTTCAGCTTAGCAAACAGCTATTGCCTCAGTGTTTTCATCTTTGACCTCTTCTTCCCATGTATCCCTCCCAGGATGCCAGCCCCAGGAGCCATTCTGGCATGAAATCACTTGTGGATCTTATCCTGAGGAAATTTGAGGGGAGGGTTGGGATGAAGTGGATTAAAACAAACAAAAAAAAGGATTGGAAATTACCGTCTCTGAAACTAGTTGTGTGATCACAAATTCTCTGAGCTTTGGTTTTTCTTCATCTATAAAATGGGCATTGTATTGACACTGCCTACCTACCAGGGTTGTTGTGAGTGTCCGATGAGGTGATGTCTGTAAGGATCTTTGCCAGCTTTAGAGTGCTATATAATGCCAGGTATTACTATTTATAGTCTTTTAATTTTTCCAAGGTGCATGGTGCCTAAAGGACCTACATCCCTGAAAGGTCCTCAAACCTTTTTTCTTCTTCAAAACATCATTGGACTGGGAGCTGCCTAGGTGATTGAATTTGTTAACATCTTTCTCTAGTGTCAGGGAAGACTCTTGACTATACATAGTGTTATTCTAGTGATGAGGATGCCCTCAAGTTAGAATTCTCAAAAAGCAGAGACTTTTATATATAGGTAAATGTGTTTATGCTTCTAAGATTAATTCTTTATATTCTGTCTACTGTATTTTGACAGGCGTGATAAAGCGGCATTGGGAATACCTCTGTCACCATAATAAAGAGAACATGAAGATCCTAGGAGATAAACATGTTGACCAAAAATATAAAGATGAGAAGGAAAAATTTGAGTTTTCAGTCATGTCCTATAATATCCTTTCACAGGATTTATTGGAGGATAACTCGTATCTCTATAGACACTGCCGAAAGCCAGTCTTGATCTGGGGCTTTAGGTTTCCCAATATCCTAAGAGAAATTAAGCACATGGATGCAGATGTAAGTGTACACTATCATTGAAAATGCCTCATACAAGAAAAACTTGAACTCTAAACTTTATAAATAATTTAATTACTTAAGTTGTTTTGCCCTCATAGAATCATTCTTGTAGTGGGAAAGGAAGAAGTTTGATAAAGGTTATAAAACTGATTTTTTTAAAGGTATAAGACTTGCAGAAAGATATTAATGATATATTAGCCATATACCTTTTCTAGAGGGGACTTATGAAATAAATATACTGAAAAAGTGAAATGACATTTTTGACAGGGAGCAATTAAAAAAATGTTAGGGGGTACTGAACACATATGTTCAATAATACCTTAGTCAGCTAGCACTTAAGTAGGCACCATGCTAATCATTGGGAATAGTAAGAAAGGTGAAAAACAACCCCTATTCTTAAGGGCACAGTCTAATGGAGAAGACAACTATATATATATATAGCATAAATTAGAAGTAATCTCAGAGGAAGGGCTTCTTGTTGAAGGTGGGACTTCAGTTGATACTTGAAAGAAGCTGGGGAAGTTAAGAGGCAGAGGATGAAGAGGGAGAGCATTCCAGGCATGGGAGACAACCAGTGAAAATGATTGGAGGTAAGAGATGGAGCACGGTGATCAAGTTACAGCAAGGAGGCCAGTGTCACTGAATTACAGAGTACATAGAAGGGAGTAAAGTTTGAGAAGACTGGAAAGGCAGGAAGAGACCAGGTTGTGATGGGCTTTGAAAGCCAAACACAGTATTAAAACCCGAACAAAAGGATTTTGAAAGTCAAACATCAGGATTATTGAGAATTCCATATAGGTATAATTCCAAATTTTTATGTTAAAGCAGGATAGTTGATTTGCTTTTAGAGACTTTGGTGTAACATGATATAGCAATGGTAGGAACTTTATTTTTCAAGATTTGAGGTATGCACAGCAGTAATTAAAAATATTTTATTTTATATGAAAAAGAAATGTAATTCTTATACTAACATCTTTTAAAACTAAAGCATTTTCTTTGTTAAGTCTTAATTTTTAATAGTGAATCATTTAAATGTATTTTTTTGGTTCATATAATCTTAAATTTGACATCTCATCAAACTCCTCCTCTCCCCCCAAAAAAACAACTAAACCTCTGAAGTCTTCTCATTAACTTCTAATATAATTTAAAAGGTAAATTCACAACATGTGGAGATAAATAAAAGGAATTTTGTAATTGTAAATTGTAAACTGATAGTTTAATGGAATGGATGAATATTTACAAAAATATAAATTGCCCAGATTCTACAGTGGGAACTAAAATGCTTCAATAGTCTTATGAAACTAAATTGAACTAGCCATAAATGAACACCCTAAGAAAAGAACCATAGGAGCAGATGGATTAACAAATGATTTCTAACAAACATTTAAAGAACAACTAATTACAATGCTTCATAAACTGGTTTTTTTTAAATAAAGAAAAACTCTACCAAATTATTTTTATGATGCAAATTTGGTCTTGATACCTAAACCAGAAAGAGTCAGAACAGAGAAATAAAACTGTAGACCAATTTCTGTAATGAATTTTAAAATAAAATACTAGCAAGGAGATTATTACAATATATCACAAAGATCATACACTGTGACTAAGCTGGGTTTATACCAGAAATACAGAACTGGTTCAATATTTAAAAAAAAGTATAAGCATAATATTGGCCATATTAACAACAAAAGCAACAAAAACATATTCATAAATCAATAGATGCAGGAAAAGCTTTTGACAGTATGTAGTACTTTGTTCCTGTAAAAGAAAACACTAGAAAGCAGAATAATAAACAGAGCTTTCCTTAAAACAATAACTAGTATCTTTTTTTTTTTTTAAGTAATTGGGGTTAAGTAACTTGCTCAAGGTTACATGGCCAGTTATTTCTGGGTGTGGTGCTAAGTATCTGAGCCGGGATTCGATCCCCCAGGTCATCCCAACACTGGGGCTGGCATTCTTACTCTCTGAGCCACCTGGCCGCCCCTAGTATCTTTCTTAAACCAAAGCAAACATTATCTGTAATGCAGATAAGCTAAAAGCCCTTACAATAAATTCAGGGGCAAGGCTAGGATGTCCATTATCACCATTACTAATCAATATTGTACTAGAAATGCTCACAATAGCAATAAGACAAAAAGATATTGAAGGAATCAGTATAGGCAATAAGGAAGCAAAACTACCACTCTGCAGATGACATGATGGTTTACTTAGAAAACCCAGAGAATCAAAAACTAATCAAAACAATGAACAGTTAGTTTTGATAGGATATAAAATATAAAAAAAAAGTTAGGATATAAAATAAATCCACACAAATTGACGGTTTTGTATATTACCAACAAAACCCAGCAGAAAGATAGAATGAGAAATTCCATTTAAGATATGTGCAATTATAAAATAATTGAGAATCTTTTTGCCAAGAGAGAGAACTGTGTGAACACAATTACAAAACACTTTTCCCACAAATACAGATTTAAGTAATTGGAGAAATATTAATTACTTATGTGAGCATACTCAACCAATATAATAAAAATGACAATTCTATCTAAATTAATTTACCTATTCAGCACTGTACCAATTACCAAATAATTATAGAGCTAGAAAAAATTCATGACAGAGTTCTGGAGAAGCATAAGGTCAAGAATATGAAGGGAATCAGTGAAGAAAAAGCAACCCAGAAACAAACAAAAAAAATGAGAAGGAAGGGCACCTAGCAGTCCTAGATCTCAAATTATACTAAAAGACTATAATCATTAAAACAATTTGGTTCTCTGATAAAGGTCTCATTTCTAAAATACATAGGGAACTGAGTCAAATTTACAAGAATAAGAACTTTACTCCAATTGTTTGATGTTCAAAGGGTATGAAAGACAGTTTTAGGTGGAAGAACCCAAAACTGTCAATAGCCATATGTAAAAATACTCTAAATAATTTGAGAAATTTGAATGAAAACAACTGGGGTAACACCTCATACCCATTCAGATTGCCTAAGATGATAAAGAAAATGACAGTTACTGAAGGGAATATGGGAGAAAATGTACAGTAATGTACTGTTTGGTGGAGCTGTGAACTAGTCCAACCATTATGGAAAACAATTTTGAACTGTGCCCAAAAAGGTGTTAAACTGCACATACCTTTTGACCCAGCGATACTGCCACTAGGTATGTACCTCCAAAGAGATCAAAGAGGAAAGGTTTCTGTATATACAAGAATGTTTAAAGTAGCTCTTCGTGGCAGCAAAGAATTAGAAACCGAGGAGATGCCCATCAATAGGGGAATGACTGAACAAGTTATGGTGTAGGGATGTGATGGAATACTATTGTGCTATAAGAAATGAAGAAAGATGGTTTCAGAGACCTAGGAAGAATTGTATGAGCTAATGCAAAGTGAAAGGAGCAGAACCAGGACTACAATTTATACAGTAGCAGCAATATTGTAAAGAAAATCAGCTTTGAAAGACTTAGTAACTGATCAACACAGTTCCAAAGGACTCATGATGAAATATGCTATCTTCCTCCAGAGAGAGAATTGGTGGACACTCGGTACAAATTGAAACATGTTTTCTTTTTTTTCTTGGAACATGGCTAATGTAGAAATTTATTTTGCACTAATGTTAGTAGTGTTTTATTTAAAATTTTTCTTGCCATCTCAGTGAATGAGAGGTGGAAAGAGAAGGAGTGAGCACTTTAGAACTGAAAAAAAAAATAAAATTGATTAAAGCTTTAAAAAAATCTAATATGGCAAACATAACACTTTGGAAACTTATTTTTAATGATCAAGGGAACATAAAATTTTCTTTTAGCATCTTTACTGGTATGCTGAATTTATATGTTACTTTCTTTTCCTTCCAGATTCTTTGTTTACAAGAAGTACAAGAAGATCATTATAGAAAAGAGATCAAACCAAATTTGGAATCATTAGGTATGATACAACGTTTAGCTAAATTAATACTCCCCGAAATTTAGAAATATTAAATTATGGCAATCGAAATAGAGCTGTACATAACATATTTGGGCAAAAAAACCACTCCAGGTTTTCAAAACTGGCACCATTTATCTAAGAGGTATTTGAAACAGTAAGTGTATCAAGGTGACAATATGCTGATTTCCATTTTTCAAATTGAAAGGTCTACATTAAATCTTAAAAATAGTGGAATAGCACAGTATTACTCTTATGATTAAAGCTAACAATATTAATTAAACTGTATTTTTCATAGGATATCATTGTGAATATAAAATGAGGACAGGAAGGAAACCTGATGGCTGTGCCATTTGCTTCAAATGTTCCAAATTTACACTGTTATCAGCAAACCCTGTGGAATTTTACCGTCGTGATATACCCTTGTTGGACAGAGACAATGTTGGACTGGTATTACTCTTGCAGCCCAAATTTCATTGTACTGTCTCTCCCATATGTGTAGCTAATACACATCTATTGTATAATCCAAGACGAGGTGATATTAAATTGACTCAGCTGGCTATGCTATTAGCAGAGATCTCCAGTGTTGCCCATCAGAACGATGGCACTGTCTGTCCCATCATTATTTGTGGTGATTTTAATTCAGTTCCTGGCTCTCCACTCTACAGTTTTATAAAGGAAGGAAAATTGAATTATGAAGGACTTGCCATAGGAAAGGTAAGTATTCTCTTTATATCATTTTTTTTGCTAACTGTATTTTTTATAAAAAATTATGGGGGCAGCCAGGTGGCTCAGTGAGTAAGAGCACAGGCCCCAGTGTCGGGATGACCTGGGGATCAAATCCAGGCTCAGATACTTAGCATCACACCCAGAAATAACTGGCCGTGTAACCTTGAACAAGTTACTTAACCGTGATTGCTTTAAAAAAAAAATTATACAAATCCGGGGTCAGATACTTAGCACCATACCCAGAAATAACTGGCCATGTAACCTTGAGCAAGTTACTTAACCCTGATTGCTATAAAAAAAGAAAATAAAATAAAAAGTCTTAGGGGCGGCTAGGTGGCGCAGTGAGTAGAGCATCAGCCCCAGAGTCAGGAGGACCTAAGTTCGGTTCCGGCCTCAGACACTTAACACCCACACAAAAATACTAGCTGTGTAACCTTGGGCAAGTTACTTAACCCCAATTGCCCTCAAAAAAAAAATTTATGTATTTACTTTGAGCATTCTTTTCTTTTTAAATTTTGAGTTCCAGATTTTCTTCCTTCGACTTCCTCTCACATCCACTGAGAAGGCAAGCAATGTGATATTAATTATACATGTGAAATCATGGAAAGCATATTTCCTTGTTAGTTGTATTTTTACTTTTTTTTTCTTTTTGGAGAGTAATTGGGGTTAAGTGACTTGACCAAGGTCACATGGCTAGTTTTTGTGTCTGAGGCCAAATTTGATCTCAAGTCCTCCTGACTTCAGGGCCAGTGCTCTATTCACTGTGCCACCTAGCCACCCTGTTAGCCGCATTTTTAAAAAAAGAAGAAAAATAAAGGGAGAAAATTATACTTCAGTTTGCACTCAGAGTTGATCACTTCTCTCTCTAGAGGTAGATAGCATTTTTTCATCATGAATCCTCTGGAATTGGCTTGAATCATTGTATTGATCAGAGCAACCAAGTCTTTTCATAGCTGATCATCATTACAACATTGCTGTTACTGTATATGATGATCTCCCAGTTCTTCTCACTTCACTTTGCATCAGTTCATGTCACTTGCCATGTTTTTCTGAAATCACACCCTACTCATCTTCCATAGCACAGTAGTACCCTATCATCATCATATTCCACAACATGTTCAGCCATTCCCCAGTTGATAAGCCCCTTGATTTCAAGTTCTTTGCCACCATGAGAAGAGTGTCTAGAAATATTTTTGTATATTTTTCATTTTCTTTGATGTCCTTGGGATACAGACTCAGCAGTGAGTTGCTGGGTCAAAAGTATACATAGTTTTATAGCCCTTTGGGCATAGTTCCAAAGTGTTCTCTAGAATGGTTAGACCAGTTCATTCCATCAGCAGCTCATTAGTGTACCTTTTTTTCTCCTCATCCCCTCTAGCATTTTCCATTTCTGATAGATACGATGTAGTACATCAGAGCTGTTTTAATTTGCACTTGTCTAATCAATAGTGATTTAGAACATTTCATTTGATCGTAGATAGCTTTGACTTCTTCTGAAAACTGCCCATTTATATCCCTTTACCATTTATCAGTTAGAAAATAGCTCTTATTTTTACAAATTTGACTCAGTATGTACTCAGTATATAGTTAAGAAATGAGGCCTTATCAGAGAAATTGGCTGTAAAAACATTTTATGTACTTCATTGTCTATAGTACCTTTTAGCATAATGTAGTTTCTCCAATTATCTCTTTTAATTAGGTCTATTTTTGTTTTTACTTTGTCTGAAGTCATGATTGCTACCCCTAACTTTTTTTTTTTACTTCATCTGAAGCATATTAGATTCTACTCCAGTCCTTTATTTTAACTGTGTGGATGCCCTTCTGTTTAAAGTATGTCACTTGTCGAGTATATTGTTGGATTCTGGATTCTCACCCATTCTTCTTCCTGCTTCTGTTTTATGGGTGAGCTCATCCCATTCCCATTCAGAGTTATGATTACTAACTATATTTCCCTCTATCCCATTTTCTTCTGTTTCTTCCTCTTTCATCTTGTCTGTCCTCAAAATTACCTGTAACCACTGCCTTCCATAATCTGCCCTCCCTTTAAGCATTTCCACACTCCCTTTTCTCTTATCCTTATTCGTTCCCACTTTCCTTTTGGGTATGTTACTTTTCTATACAAAACTGAGTATGTATATTTTTCCCTCTTTGAACCAATTCCAGTGGGAGTGAGATTCAAGCATAGCGGTATTTCTCCCCTCTCCCTGCCCCCCAATTTTCCCCTTCATTGTAAAAGCTCTTCTTCAAGTGCCTCTTTTATATGAGAAAATTTTCCCCATTCTAATTCTCCCTTCCCCTTCTCCCAGTGCATCCCTCTTTCTCACTCCTACATTCTTTTTTGAGAGATCTTCCCAACATAATTGACTCAGACTTGTACTTGCTGTCTATGTAGAATCCTAACTGTCACAGTAATAAAGTTCTTAGGGAGTTACATGTATCATCTCCTCATATGGGAATGTAAACAGTTGAATTTTTTTTCTTTTTATTTTTTAGTTTACATAATTCATTTCCACAGGATTTTGAGTTACAAATTTTCTCCCAATTTTTTCCCTACCCACCACCCCAAAATAGCGAACCCACTAAATATCCCCTCCCCAAATCTGCTGTCTCCCATATCTTCCCCCACCCCCCTCCGACTTTCCAGTAGGGCACAGTGGATCTCTATGCCCCGGTGCCTTTTTTTTTTTCTTTTTGGAGGGCAGTTGGAGTTCAGTGACTTGCCCAAGGTCACATAGCTGGTTTTTGTGTTAAGTGTCTGAGGCCAGATTTGAAATCAGGTCTTCCTGACTCCGGGGCCGGTGCTCTATTCACAGAAACACCTAGCCGCCCCAGTGCCTGTATATCTTATTTCCCAGTTGCATATAAAGTAATAGTAGTAATAGTATATGTATATATTTTTAAACATTTCATTTTAAAACTTTGAATTCTAGATTCTTTCCCTTCCTCTCTTGTCACCCACCCTTACTGGGAAGATTAGTAATTCAATATAGGTTGTACATGTGTAGCTAAGCAAAACATTTCCATAGTGGATATATTGTGAAAGACTGGCTATATTTCCCTCCATCCTATCCCACCTCCCACTTGTTCTATTCTCTACTTTGATCCCGTCCCTTTTTAAAAGTGGGTGCTTCCAACTTCCCTCCCCCTCAGCCTGCCCTTCCTTCCATCATCCCCCCTCTCATCCCCTTCCCCCCTACTCTCCTGTAAGGTGAGATACCCTATTTAGTGTGTATGTCATTCCCTCCTTAAGCCAAATTCAATGAGAATAAGGTTGACTCATTCTCTTTTGCCTTCCTGTTCTTCCCCTCCATTGTAACATTTTTCCCTTGCCTCTTCTATATGAGATAATTTACCCCATTCTATCTCTCCCATCTCCTCTCATTATATTCCTCTATCACCTCTTAATTTCACCTTTTAAGTATCATCCCTTCCTATTCAACTGGTCTTGTGCCCTCTATGTATACCTGTACACATACTATACACTTGTATACCTGTACACATACTATACACATACACACACTCACATATGTATTCATATGCCCATATACCCTCCTATATAGACATATATATGTATGTATACATATACAGATATATATTTACCCACACATTTCTATTCCCTTCAACTATTCTCATACTGAGAAGAGTTTCATAAGTTACAATTATCATTTTTCCATGTAGGAATATAAATAGTTCAACTTTGATAAGTTTCTTGTGATTTCTTTTTCCCTTTTTACCTTCTCATGCTTCTCTTGCTTCTTGTATCTGAGTGCCAAATTTTCTATTCAACTCTGTTTTTTTCATCAAGGATGCTTGAAAGTCCTCTGTTTCACTGAATGACCATATTTTCCCCTGAAACATGATACTCAGTTTTGCTGGGTAGGTGATTCTTGGTTTTAATCCCAGCTCCTTTGACCTGGAATATCATATTCCAAGCCCTTTGATTCCTCAGTGTAGAAGCTGCCAGATCCTGTGTTATCCTGATTGTGTTTCCATGATATTGAAATTGTTTCTTCCTGGCTGCTTGTAATATTTTCTCCTTGATCTGGGAATTCCGGAACATGGCTATGGTATTCTTTGGATTTTACTTTTTGGGATCTTTTTCAGGAGGTGATTGGTGGATTCTTTCATCCTCTATTTTGCCCTCTGGTTCTAAAACATCAGGGCAATTTCCTTGATAATTTCTTGAAGGATAATTTCTAGGTTCTAGTTCTAGGTAGTCCTGTAACTTTTAAATTATCTCTCCTGGATCTATTTTCCAGGTCAGTGGTTTTTCCAATGAGATATTTCTATTTTTTTATTTGTTTGGATCTATTTAATAGTATCTTGATTTCTCATGAAGTCACTAGCTTCCATTTGCTCCAGTCTAATTCTGAAGGAATGATTCTTTTCAGTGAACTTTTGAGATTCTTTTTCCATCTGGCAAATTTGGCTTTTTAAGGCATTCTTCTCCTCATTGCCTTTTTGAGCCTCTTTTGCCAATGGAGTTAGTCTATTTTTAAGGTGTTATTTTGTTCAGTCAGGTTATTGATTCTCGTTTCATAATTTTCTTGCATTGTTCTCATTTCTCTTCCAAGTTTTCCTCCACTTCTCTTATTTGGATTTCAAAATCCTTTTTAAGCCCCTCTATGGCCTGTAACCAGCTCATATTTTTCTTGGAAGCTTTTGGTGCAGGAGTTCTGATTTTGTTGTCTTCCTCCTGATCCATGCTTTGATCCTTTTTGTCCCCAAAATAGGAGTGCAAAGTTGGGTTGCTCTGTTTGCTTTGCTTCCTTTGTCTGTTCATGTTGCCAATCAATTACTTGATTTTTGAGCCTTTTTCCACAGTAGAATTCTGCTACCAGAAAGGGGATCTTTATCTGAATTGCTGGGGTTTTCTCAGCAGCTGGAGCTATTAGTTGGGTTCCCTGTCTGAATCCTCAACACGCTCTGGCAAACTGGTCATGCACCCCAGGACCTCCACCCTAGACAGTGATCCAGATCCAAGCAGGTTAGAGCAAGAGCGATTACTCCTCAGACTGGTCGCTTGGTCCCCTACAATCTGAGGCCAGGAGCTCTGAAGCAGCAGGGCCGCAGAGCCTTAGCTGCTTCTGGCCCCGGGGGCAAAGGCCAGATCGCACTCCCAAACTCCCTGTTTTCCCACAAAGTCTACATTGACCTTTCACTTTGTCTTTGGCATCTATAGGTTGATAATTCTGGAAAACGCCACAGCTGCTGGTGATCTGAAGTCCAGTGGCTGGTCAGGCTGCCCTGAGGCTAAAACCTCTGGCTCAAGCTGGGCTTAGCTCAGCTCCCACAGTGCTGTGGTGGTCCCTTCCTGCTGGCCTGCTGGGCTGTCTTCAGCGGGAAGTTAGCTTCTCTCTGTCATTTTGTGGGTTCTGTAGCTCCAAAGTTTGTCTAGAGTCATTTTTTACATGAATTGGAGGAGGTGGAAGCCAGAGCCTCGCGAAAGTCCTGTTTCTTGACTCTGCCCCAACAGTTTAATTTTATTGAGTCCCTTATGATTACTCTTTCATGTTTACCTTTTGGTGCTTCTCTTGAGTCTTCTGTTTGAATGTCAGATTTTCTATTCAGTTTTGATCTTTTCAGTAGGAATGTTAGAAAGTTCTTTATTTCATTAAATATTTAGGTTATTATATATCTAGGTAGGTTATTCTTAGTAGTAATCCTAGCTCCTTTATCTTCTGGAATATCATATTCTAAGTCCTCTGCTCCTTTAATGTGGAAGGGCTAAATCTTGGGTGATCCTGGCTGTGGCTTCATGATATTTGAATTTTTTTCTTTCTTGTTGCTTGATGTATTTTCTGTTTGACATGGGAATTCTGGAATTTGACTGTAATATTCCCAGGAGTTTTCATTTTGGGATCTCTTTCAGAAGGTGATTGGTGGATTCTTTCAATTTCTATTTTACCTCTGGATCCAAGATATCAGGATGTCTTCCTTGACGATCTCTTGAAATATGATATCTGTGTTCTTTGATTGTAGCTTTCATGTTATCCAATAATTCTTAATTATCTATCCTTGACCTACTTTGTTGTTTGTTTTTTTCCAGTGAGATATTTCTAGCCTATTTCTTGACTGTGAACTTTATGTTAAAGTTGGGCTTTGCTCCCCTGAAAGTAGGGAGGCATTGTTCCAAGCTTCAAGCAATTTTGTGCTGCTCTTTTCAGAACGAGTTCTAGGTGTCTGCAAGTTTTTGGTGCTTCCAGGTGGTGTGATCCTGGAAGAGTTATAGTCACTGGTCTCCTAGTCTTCATTCTTGTCTTTACCCATGAAGGGCCCCTGATTCTCTGCAGCCACAGGTGTTGGTGCACATCTTTGCTTTAGAACTGTGACCAGGGCCCCTGCTCCCTTGTGGCCAACCACCATGCTCCTCTCCGCCCTGTAATAGTGACCCTGAACTGTGTATGGCCTATGGAGTTGCCAGTCAGCAAAAGTTGTATCCATTGCCAGCAAAGGATTCCCTGTAATTTTTCTGACCAGTTCAACCATCTTATCATCTCTGGGCTATGAACTCCCAAAGCTGCTATGGCGGGGAGAAGGGGAAAGGGGAAGGGGACTGGGACTCCAGACTGTATTCTATCCCAGTGTCACAGACTTCTCTTGCCAACCCCTTAAGTTTTCTTACACTGAAAAAAGGTCTCACCCTGACATTTTGTTGGCTCTGCTACTCCAATATTTGATTTAAGGCATTATTATAAAGTCATTTGGAAGGGAATATTGGGAGACTTTAGTTGAGTGACTGTCCCTAATGTGCCATCTTGGCTGATGACTGTTATTTATTATATTGTAAAGAGTTGGTACCAAGTTACCGGGAAGGGCATTTAATTCTATTCCTTTTACCTTACTTCAGTGTGAGGTCAGGGGCAGTGTGTCTTGAAAACCACCAATAATCCTGTAGCTTCCTTGTCAACAATTTTAACTCTTCGCCAGCATTGTTAACAAGTAGCCAGATTGGCTAGTTTAATATTCTTTATCCTAAAGCCAAACTTTGAAAGAACTTAGGAATTCTAGGTGGAAGGGAGAGGGAGTGCAGTCTAGGCATAAGAGACAGCCTGTGATGTAATATTGTGTGTGAAAAACCGCAAGAGCTCCAGATTGACTGTCCTGAAAAGTGCATGAAGAGGAAGTAATGTATAGTATAACTGGAAAAGTAGGTTAGAGGCACCATGTAATGGACTCTAAATGCCAAACAGAGGAGTTTGTATTTGATCCTAGAGATATTATCTACTAGAATTTATTGAGCAGGGGAGTCACATGGGGAACTCTGTGCTTTAGGATTATCACTTTTGTATTTTTTCGGAGGACATATTAGAGATGGGAGGAATTTGACACAGGGAGACTATTTAATTGTAGTAGTTCAGAAAACTAGTGGTGAAGGTCTGAACTAGGGTAACTGTGGTATGAGTAGAGAAAAGGGGACAGATGCAAAGTATGTTGAGAAGTAAAATCACTTGGCAACTCTTTAGCAGTGTAGATTTAGAAAGAATGAGATGAACATATGAACCTGGATAACTAGAAGGATGGTGGTAACTTCAGTAGGAATAAGGAAGTTTGGAAGAGGATTTGGTTTTAGGGAAAAACTAATGAGTTTTGTTTTCAACATAATGAGTTTGAAGATACCATGTGACATCCATTTAGAAATGTCAAATAGGCAGTTGATGATAAGGGACTCTGAAATTCAGGAAAGAGACTAGGCCTACTTAGATATATAGATCTGAGGGTTAACATAGAAAATCACTGCATCCATGAGAGCTAATGGAGTCACAGAGAAGAGAAGAGGGCTCAGGACAGAGCCTTGGGGAACACCCACAGTTAGAGAGTAGGCTATAGATGATCTTCCAGCAAAGTAGACTTGAAAAGGAGAGGAGAAAGTAGTGACAAATGTTTGAGAGAGGTCAAAGTTTTAGAATTGAGAAAAGCTCATCAAATAAACCAATTAAGAGATCCTTGGTAACTTTGAAGAGAGCTGAGTGGTGAGATTGGAAACTGTCCTACAAAGGTTGAGAAGTAAGCAAAAAAGATCATATTTAATTCCTCAAAAAACTCTTCCAGGTGTACATTTTGAGAGATGGCAAATCAACTTTGACTAAATCCTCAGGAATTAAGAATGAAAATTATAATGTGGATAAAGAAAAGAAAAAGAAAAGTCATTGTATTGATAAAACCACTGTTTATATCTTTTTAATTATTCTCATATTTAAAGAAAATATTACATGAGATAGAGGAAAATGTTGACTTTTCAAGTGTAAACATTTAAATTATTTCTTAATTTTAAGCAGATAAAATTTTGAGGTGTTAAGCCATTTCACAGGTTGTTCAATAAAGCTTGCTTTTCCCATTCTGAGATTCAATTTCATGTTACACACTTTATATAGCAATTTCTTTGAAATTAAAAAAAAAACTATTTAAGAACCTTCACCAAAGTCTTAAAGCCCTTATGCCTCATCCTCACTCTGTTATCTGTGGTTCTTAAAGGCAGTGACTGCTGAATAATTTTTTCAGATATGAATCATTTAGGCTTTCCCTGTGGTTTTGGTGATAAGATTATGTATGTCATCCTAAAATCAGCCTAGATAAATTCAGAGAGGCTCATCAACAGAAGGTTGGCCAACATTTGGTGAAACTTTTGGCCATGCAAACTTGTGAAATATTTACTCTTTGCTGAGGCATAGGGGATGGGGATGGAGGTTGCCATCTCCACTGGTGGAGGGAGTACCTACACTGTTGAAGCATCAGATCTTTATTAAAGTTATAACAGTTTGTTGGAATTTTGTCTTAGGTTTCTGGTCAGGAACAGTCTCCCCGGGGACAAAGAATTTTGTCTATTCCAATATGGCCTCCAAGTTTGGGTATTTCACAGAATTGTGTCTATGAGCTACCACAGGTAACAAGAGTAGAAAAGACAGGTAAGTTTTAACAATTCATTAGGCCTTCTTCGTGTGTGATACAAAATACAGAAACATTGTATTTTTTCTTTTTTAGAGATTCCTATATTATCTTTAACAATAAAAAGTTGAGCTTCAAAAAAGTTTATAATAAATTGCATGTGATTTTGGTTGTGTTTGTATTTTATTGCTATTCATTAAACTTTTTTGAACATCAATAGTATATAGCTCCTTGGATGAAACACGTAACATCTATCTCAAATATCACGTAAACATAGTAGATATATGTGAAAAGGATGAGCTAAGAATATTTAAGTCAACACACTCGGATTTTAATGTTTGTCTTGCTTTTATAGAAGAGGATGATGTGACACAAAAACAGTTGGAAAAAACAGAGGTCCTAGTGGCAGCTAAAAAGTGAGTTCTGAAAAATGACAAGCAGTTTATTGACTCCTATTCTTCTGAAGGCATGGGATTACTAGAGTTAAAATACATTTATTTTTTTAAAACCTTGCCACTTAAAACTTCTCTTGTAGTTGATGTGATGCTTAAAGAGTAAAGAAAAATCTTATGGATAAAATTCAACAAGGAGATGTGTTCCTTGAAATTCACTACCATTTACTATGTTTAAGTAATAACTTAAAGTTGATTTAGCATATTGAGACTGGAACTGACTGCTGAAGAAATTTTGATTAGAAATAAACTAGATTTCACTTAATAATTATATGTAAGCATATGTACTCTTTTATTGTGGGAGTTGGGTATATCTGAAGATAATTTATCTAATGAATTTAGGAGTTGTTGGTTGCTTAGTGTTAATAGATTCTCAAGTCTAGCAGTTAAATAAATATCAATTTAAATTGGAAAAGATATGATTGACATAAAAACAGGTTGGACACAATTTTTTTTTTTATTTAGATTATCTTCAAACTTACATCACCATTTTAGCTTGTCATCTGTATATTCACATTACCTTCCCAACACTGGAATTCCAGAAGTGACAACTTGTCATTCAAAAAATGCTGTAACAGTGGATTACATTTTCTATTCAACAGAAAAGGAAGCTATTAACACACAAGGTAAAAAAGGTATTATCTACTGATGTTTCCACTAAAGAAGCATAATGGTTAGTTATATTTTAATAACTCAGCTAGAAAAAAAAAGGTTCTGGGTTTATAAATTAAGTAATTCAAGATTTGACAGGGAGCATTCACTTATATTACTTGCCTTTTCATTTTTGGTTTAATTACATACTGGTTAGGTGGGTTATAGAGAAATGCAAAACAGATAATTGTTCTGGTTTCTTTTTTATTTAAAGGTATATTTATTAATACTTAATTGTGATATGCAGATGTTTTGTGGGTTTATCTTTTATGCTACTTTTTTTTTGGGGGGAGAGAGTTGGGGTTAAGTGACTTGCCCAAGGTCACATGGCTAGTTTTTTTTTGTGTCAAGTGTCTGAGGTCAGATTTGAACTCAGGTCCTCCTGACTCCAGGGCTGGTACTCTATTCAGTGTGCCAACTAGCTGCTCCTCTGGTTTCTTTCTTACCACATGAGGAAAATAAAGACTGGAGTTAGGTGAAGATAGGGTTGAGTATTCCTGGGAGAGAGGTCACAGAAAAAAGGTTTGAAAGGAAGAGGGATTTGAGGTTGCTAAGTGCCAGTTGATTGAAGTACTTAAGAAATGGATTAGAGGATCAATAACAGTGGTGACTGTTAAAGTAACATAACCCCTAACTGGGCATAAGAGGTAATTTATGGTCAATTTGAGTGTTTCACTGTTAGCATGAAGGTATGGAAAGAAACAGGAGGAGGACCTCCCAAAATCAGTGTTTTCTGAAGAATTTGTGGAAAGAGATAGAAGTAAATTGCATGTAATGAGAAAACTTAGAAATCAGCACCAGCAGAAAGCATATCTACATAGATGATATGACAGAACCATCAGAACATTGAAACCATGAATCACATTTTATGTGGGAAGAAATCTTTGTACTCTGCATTGCACAGACAACATCATCTGTAGTATCATGTTCACTTTTAGGTGCCACATTTTAAGTTGAACGTTGACATGCTCAGAGGAAACTAACAAAGATAGTGACTAGTGGAAAGGAAGTGTTCTTAAATCCTGTCACAATAGGACCTAATATGTTTAGCTTAGAGAAGATGAGAGTGTTTTCAAATTCTTGAAAGATTGTCATATGGAAAAGCAATTAAACTAATTCTTTGTATCTCTGTAAGGCAGATATCTGGTTGGGAAGGAAGCAGATTTCATTCCATTATGAGGAATGATTTTTTAATGTTGACAGCTATCCCAAAATGGAATAGTGTACTTTCTGAGGTAGTCATTCTCCATAAATAAATGTGTTCACCTAGAGAAGAATCCAACCACTTTTCAGGAGTGTGAAAGAGGAGGGGGTTGGGTAAGGAACTTCTAAATCCGCTACTACCTGTACAAGATCTAGAATAACTAGTGATTTTTGAAACATTTATCTTTAAGCTATAGAAAATGCCTATCCAAATCAGATGTAGGTGGCCATTCATTCTAAGGATTTTGATCCATCTCTCTATGTCCCTCTCCTTTTTTAATCCTGTGTGACTGTTATTGAATTCTGTTGTTAGCACTAGTGCCTGTCCCCTCTCTGGTTACGTCTCTCCTCTGGCTTTATGGGCCTTGCCACTTCGGCAGAATGCCACTAGGTGGTGCAAGAAGATTGTAGCATAAAATCACACAACTCAGGATTAAAGAGAAAGAGCCTTCTCCTCTGACTTGTGTTACTAAACTTGGTTTTGTGGAATGGCAGAATGGTTAGCGAATGACATTTTTATGTTGTTGTCCATCTTAAATGATTCTTTTTTAAAATTTACTATGTATAAGTATTCTGTACTAAAGAGTATTTACAGAGCCTGCTATAGGCAAAACTTTTAAGATCATAGGAGCATAAGATATAATTAGCAGTGTTAATAATTACCCAGTAATAGTATTTTATTTATACTTGAGCAATTCATCATGCTGATCTTTTGATAGTATCTCAAATTTCACTTGTCTCTGTTACTAGAATATTAGGGTTGTTTAGGATATGAAATAGTTCATAATCAATTTTATGCAATCTAATCAATTTTTTTTTCTTATGTAGGAACAGAAGTTGCTTTGGTTGGTGGCTTGAAACTTCTAGGTAGACTGTCACTTCTTACAGAAGAAGATTTATGGACTGTTAATGGACTGCCTAATGAAAATAATTCTTCAGATCATCTGCCCTTATTGGCCAAGTTTAGGCTTGAGCTCTGACACGTCTCTTTCATGATATCTTCTTCCTTATTATTCCATTCAAGGAATAACAGTTTGCATGCTGATTTTGTGTGTATAGTTTCTACAGACATGGTGTTAAGTAATTATAGTAATTTGTGATTTAACAAAATATAGAACTAAAGTTTTACATTAATGCCCTTTTTTATAAACTGTTTGCCAGACTAGTAAGAAAATGGCATTTTTTCTGAGATGTAAATGCTTTTTATTGTAAATTTCAGTAAAATTGACTAGTTCTTAAAAACAATTCATTTTCTTTAGTTGTTTTAGTAAAAAAAATTGTACACATTTGAAGCAAGTTTTACTTTGGGCTCAAAGTAGCATTCCTTTGATTTTGGTGAGCAGTGTTCTTTCAGACTACAACTAGCTACCTTTCCAGTTGCCCTTAATTTTACTGAGAGGATCCCATGATTATAGAGCACTAATTAGTTCAGGTCTGAAATTGTTGTGTGGGGAAATTATATTTATAGATGTCCAACAAAACATGTTAAGCATCTTTTTAGAAAGGACTTGAAATTTTTTTTTCTTAAAAATACAAAATCTAATTCTTTTATTACTATTCTGAGTCTTCAGTATGCCTTCATTTTGCTGAGGAAAGATTTGGAAAACTTCTAAAAGGACCAGTTCTTCATTTGTTTAGGATGGGGTAGGAAACCTGTGGCCTTTGTGACCACACATGGTCTTCTACATCCTTGGGTATGGCCTTTGACTGAATTCAAGTTTTATGGAACAAATCCTTTTATTAAGGGAATTTGTTCGGTGAAGTTTGGATTCAGTCAAAGGGCCACACTTGAGGACCTAGAGGTAGCCTTGTAGCCTTGAGGCTACAGGTTCCCCATCTCTGTTTTAGACTCATCTCTGGAATAGAGTAGTCAGCCTCACAACAAACAGACCAAGGCTGCTGGCCATTTAACTGTTGTTGAGCCATTCCAGGCTTTCTTTTGTCTTAGTCACTCTCAGGGAAGGATCAGCCCATTCTCCCCTTCTCTTTTTAGGAAGAACACTTGCTTTTATTCAACTAACTTACCATTCAGTAGACATTCCTTTCATTAACAGAATTGCAACTTCTGCCTTCAGCAGATACTGTTACAGCCACTGAACAGATTGCTTTTTTCCTACTGCTACCTCAGAAATTTGAGGAAACCTGTGGATCTGTGGGTGGTAACAACTTTGTGACCTAATAATTGTTCATTGATATTTTTAGTAGTTGATGTTTGCTCATTTATTTCTAAGTTCTTGGGTATTTTTTTTTATGAACCATACATCTGCTTTTTAAAAAAAAAAAGCCATGTTTATTGTATACATTTTTGGATCAGATCAAATGAATGCTGAAAATAATTTTCTAGAACTATTGAATTCAAATGGAAGAAATAATATGTATGTATAGCCATTGAGGAGAATATCTCTTTGTTTGAGAATCTGAATCAAAAGACCCGCACTTTTTTAAAAAAAATTGGTTCTTTTTAGTTTTATTTTTATGGCTTTTTTTTTTTATCATTACCTTTATTTCCAAATATATCCTTTCCCACTCCCTTATCCACTGAAGAATACCTTGTAACAAAGATCGAAAAAGAAAGAGGGGAAAAAAGTATTGTAACAAAACCAACCAATGCACAACCATAAGGTCCTAAACTCTTATATTAAATATTTGTACTTGTTATAAAAATGAATTAACAATGAATTTACTTTATATAGGACACTTCTGCCAAAAGATGGAAGTAGTAGGGAAAACATTAATGCTCTTAAAAACTGCTTAGTTCAATAAGTTTTTAAAATGAGCTAAAAGATATACTCAAAGGAGACGTTAGGTAATCTTTGGCATATAAGGATTTGCTCAGTAAAAATTTTACCAAACTTTTACTTGTTCATGTTTATAAATTTTTTGGGTTTTGAAGTAATATATTAACTGCATTTCTAGGGTTTTCTGCATTTCTTTTGTGCTGTCAACTTCAGAGCACTACTGAGATACTCCATTTTATGCAAGTTAAATACAGTAAGTATTAAATTAGAATGACATCAAAATCTCATTTTGGTTTTGGGAAAAAATAACGGAAATGATTTTGACTCATTACTGATTGTGGTTGTATGTGAATGAACTAACAAAGACCTCTTAATAGATTTCTTGCTCTTTTGCTACCAAATTAAGCATTACTCAAACTGTGATAGTACAGTTTTCAGTGTTCTTCAAAATAATGTGGCTTGAGTCATTTTTTTCGTATAATACTTTACTTTGGCAGATTTAAGATACAGAATTGCACTTAACTTTATTATCCTCATTGCAGAATGAACTCTTATTTTTGGACTCAAGCCAAAGGCTCTCAATAACATTCTCATTAATTATTTGAACTTGAGTAGGAAGAATTAATTATCTACTTTTTCTTGATTGTCCTGACTCTTTTGGTAAATGGACATTTCAGCTTCTAGAAATCGGGCCTTGTCTCCACCAGCTAATAGCAGCAAAACCTGATAATACTGAAACAAAATCCTACTAGATTGTTTCTGGTTCTATATGCTTCATTAAGAAGAAGAGACTATGAAATACAATGTACAGTTTTTAAATGAAGAGGAAAGTTATGGCTTGAAGAAAATGTTTAGGCTGTTTCCTTTGGGCATCAGGGTATTTATTGTACATATCAATTAAAAATTAACAATAGTCTTCGTTCTTAATGATTGACTGTCCCACTAAAACAATTTAGATAACCTGTTGAACTATATCGTACCCCAAACTGAAAGGTCTGTGGACATCATAGTTGTACTTTTAACACCTGTTTGGTGGTGGCACCAGTAGAGAAAGTATGGACTTTGTGAATATAGTAGGCCAGCCGGCTTTCCCATGACCTCATTTTTCTCTTGCCCTCTCAGGTTTTAAGATCTAATATGATGCCAAGTGATAGGTGAGCTATTGGAATATTTAGTTGGAAAGATAACTTGCATATAAAGAGGAGGTGGGATGGATAAAAATACATGATAAAGAAGTTTGAGAATTGATTGGATATTTGAATTTCACATAAAACTTAAAGGATAGTGAATTATGCTCTGCAGTTAGACAAAAATGATACCAGTTCACATTTTTTATAAGAACTGAACCCCTGAACTTCCAAGACATTTTTATTAAAGTTTCATGCTGTGTAGAAACATACAAGTGATAATAAAAGCAAAACCTGAAACATGCACCTGTCTGGTATTTCCTAAAATACCATTGTACAGGTTTTCATATACCTAGAAAAATATTCACTGAAACAATCACAGTTTTTCTTAAGTATTAAAAAATGCATTTGCCAGAACAAAGTCCAAGAGAATAAACAAGATTCTGATTGTACTTAAAAAAAATAATACAAGTTTTCACATGGCTATACAGTTTATAAAACGTCAGGTGTAAGAAGACTGAATTAAATTTTAAAAGCTTTATTTACCAGTATTAACATTTTTAAGAAATAATTGACTTAGAAAAAGTGAAATACACATAATTTTATAATAATAGAAAATACTAAATATCACTTATTGAAATCAAGTGCACTCAAAACAGCACAAACCATATTTAAAATCAGGGTTTCTGATACACATAAACTTTACATGTATTTCCATGATGCGGTTTGATAAATTTCTCTCTGGATTAACAATTATTTTTGTTTACAAGATTACAAAGCCTTGAGAAAGATATTTCGCCATACCTTAGGCTGTAAGTAATTAAATAAACTTGATCAATTTGAGGTAAAACAACATGATTTTTCTTACCCATTTTAACATTTTCTAAATGTAAGTTAATTTTCATCTTTGATCTTGGAATATCAGTACATACAGGTTTGGTGGTTTAAGCAATTGAGACTTGTGCTTTTGTTCAAGCCTCATTCCATAATTCATAAAAAGGAAAACCGGTAAGTTCAATCCAACCTATTTTTGAATTCTCTCTTTTAGAAAAGAGCAGAATACAATAGAAAATCACAGTGATATGTTGATTTAAGATATACTGCTGATTAAAGAACATTTTAAATGTATATACTACTTAACACATTTACATGACTACTTAGCCCTTACTTTGGAGGAGTGAATCTCCAAAGTAAGGAATGAATGTGGAGGACATAATTTATCAATTGACTAATTAAACAAGTTGGCAGTTTTAAGGATTTCATATCAGTACTTTAGAATCAGGATACATTCTCTTTTGTTTTTTCCCCTTCTATCACAAATGATAGGCTGTGCCACAATTTGGTATTGCTTTATATACCTCTTCCCCCATCTTAAGATGAGTTGACACTATAATGATGTTGCAATAAATCTTATTATAAACTCAAGAAGAATGACTTGCAACTTATTAAAAAACATACACTCACCATCCTACAAACCTTCCAGTGATGTTGATGAACGTACAAAAGCAGGTGTGCAAATATGAGGTGCCAATTCTACAGCATTGTTTATGATCTAGTTGCTAATCTGATATAATAATCTGAATTTCAAGGGCCATTAAGGCCATAAACTTGTATTTTAAAAGGTATAGAAGGGTAAAATTTTAAGATATTCAACCTGGTAGGTATTTTAGAAGACTGTGTGATTTTATTTTGCTGGCTCTACTACTTTGTACTAATAGTAAGTTTTGTGATTATCTCATGCCCTGTGATTTAGCCTTCCCAATCAATAATTGCCATTACTTTGAATTTGTTCAAAGTAGTCTTAGTCTTACTTGTGCATTAATGAATATAAGGAATATATTAATTTCTGTCGGATTCTCCAAGTCATAATTAAGGTTTATGTTGATAAATGACAGGTTTTCATTTTACCTACTTTCTTACTCTTCTGGCCAAATGAAAGTAAGCAGAAGGGGAAAAAACCCTTTTGCTAAAAAATAAGGTTTGCCTTCTACCTTTTACAACAGCAAAATCCATCTTTAGCTTCAACCTATTAGTATTCTATGTAAGTTATAACAAATTACTTAGAAGAAGTACTTTATATGTCATTGTGCTGCAAGAACTATATTCTATAGCCAGAAGTTACATAGTAATCCTGATCTTAAGGCCAGAAGTTAATGGATAAAGTTAATGGATAGTGCTGAATTTAATGGATAAAAATAGCACTATCAGGTGTTTTGCTGTACTGGAACATAAATGCTTAGCAGATGTTCTCCATTTTTATCCTCCAAGGATTGTCTTAATCATATTCCTAAATTCATTCTACTTTGAGTAAATAGATGGAACGTCATTTATGAGCAAGAGTGACAAAAGATTATATTGTCGTGTCTGGTCTTAATATAAGACATCAGGAAAAAATCTGTGCATTTAACAGCACTAAATCCTTTGGAGACAAGGCCTGGCTCAGTATCCAAATTAGATAAAACATGAAAAGAAAGGTCAAATGGTGCTCAAACCCATTCATTCATTCATTCTTGACCTTGGCCTGCTCAGAATATATGCCACTGTCAGAGACAATCCTAACAGCACCAACTCTTACCTCAAATTGCTCCCAGACATGGGCTTTTTGCTGGAATCTATAACATTTAAATGTTAATGACGGAAAATAGAACGTGTTGGTTTTTTTTAACCCATCTGTCAGGGAATGCCTTTAAGGAAGAGAAACAGGATAGTCCTGGAGATGGTTTCCAATGATACCAGTAGAGTTCCATTGCTTTTGAAGAAAATACGTGCACATAATAATACCTTAAATTTCAATATAGGCATGCATGATGAGAGCCTCTGAATACAAGGAAATCCCTACTATATAAATGTTAGGGGAACAATACAAATGAATTATCAGAAAAATTTAAATACCATCAAGTTTGCATATCTATCAGGTATTGAGGTAATATAAATGCTTTTAAAAACCATACCCACCTCTGCTTCAGTTATTGCTGAATATTGCTAATACTGATCATGAGTTAACCCTTCTGTGTGTGTGCCAGTACTGTCCAAACACCAAGAAAGGGAAAAGAGACTTCATAAACTTGTCTCTAAGATTACCAGTGTAGCACAGCATTCAGCGCAAGTTAAAGAAAAAAGAAATTATATGGATCCACCATTGAAGTAGCTGTCCTCTCATTTTGGAGTAAAGGATAGTTCAGCCCCAGGCAGGGCTTATCATAAGCATAATTATTTTTTTTTTGTCTTTTCATGGTTGCCACTTGATAAGTTTTTTAAAAAGTAAATATCACCCACTTATACTATTTCTAGGCGACTCCTTAAAGATAAAATTCACAGGATCTTGATAAAGAGTTGCAGATCCTCCTGAAGATGCCACGTGCTGGGTAAAGTGCAGACAGAAGCACCGCTGGCCGGCCGCTATGGCTTGTTAAATTCGGATCTGATAGCCTACTTCATTCAGAGTACTGAGGTCAGCCACCTTCTTATTTGGGAGTGCGGGCCTAAGAATAAAAGAAGGAAGGGGGAGAAAGGTAGTTAGCATCTTTCAACAAGGGCTTTGTTCTTGAGACCCTCAGGCATTTATCTATGCTCTCTCCCCATCCGTAGTTAGTACCTACCACAGATTTGGGGGACATACTTTCTGTGTCAAGTTATACATTTTCAAAGTTGATAGTCCTTCCTCTTCTAAGACTAGTCACACTAGCTAAAGCATAGCTTTGGCTAAAAGCCTTTGTAAAGACCTTAATAAAATAGATTTTTGTGGAAATTACAGAATGAGCCAAATTTTCCTTAAGAAAATGAACATTGCTTAACACAAAACTAGCCATGTGACCTTGGGTAAGTCATTTAACCCCAATTTCCCTACCTTCCCCCCCTACAAAAAGCAAAAAAAAGAAAGAAAATGAACATCACTTTATGATATTCCTGATGTGGTTTAGGGGAACAACAAAAAGAGAAAAGGGTTGTATATGTAGCAGATGTTTTTATCATTGAGGCATGGTTAGTTTTCTAAATTTAGGAACAAAAATCAAAGTGAATGCTTTATATGAGATCATGAGGGAAAAATATGGTACTGTGAATTTTACTGTTTGAAAATCATGTGCTCATTGCCCCCACTGCAACATAAACCCCTAAGTAAGAATGAACAAGCAGAGATTTAAATGTTGCAGTTGAGAAGAAATACAATTATCTTTTCATTGTGGTCCTCTCTGAATGCTCATATACTGAGCAGAATGTGCATTGAGAAAGCACATGAGATTAGAAGTTTTTATTTATTCATTTATTTATCATTTATGTCTTTATTCATCTACCACTTATTTGATTATCTACCACCTCTCTTTCTTAAAAAGATGAATACCTTCCTAGTATTTAGACCAAACCTCAGCATTCCTACCATTGTCCAACTAAAAGATATTGAGGCCCCTTTCACTCACTTTCTAATTCTTTGGTAAAAGATGTCAAAGCCTAATGAAAAAAGTTTTCCATGATTTTTGTTGATTGACTCTATTTCACTGGATTCTGTACTTTTCCTGGGAGGATGAAAAGAAATTTTTCAGTTGTATGAAGCTAGTGTAAAGTACTAAAGGAAACCCAAAATGACATTGGTAAAGAGTTTCTAAATTTATACCTTCTATAGCATTCTTCCTTACAGTGAATTATTTCCTTTGGTATGAACATGGGTGATGTAATTTCATATTGATGGAACTAGAAATAGGTAAGCAGCCAGGCCTCACCACTGCTTGATCCAAAGGTCATAGCTGAAGGTCCCTGGATTTAAAGAATTAGAATCTTACCTGTCTACTGAAAGGTTGGGGAGGTAAAGAGGCAGGATAGCTTGTCAACAATTTGTATTCTCTTTATCCTTCAAAAACTAAAAATTTCACTCCCTTGGAAAATCTTCCTTACTTAGCCCCATCCCAATTGTCTATTTTTCCATCTTGCAATAATAATTTCTATTTATTGACATGTTACATAGTATCAACTTCATGTACTTGTCATTAACTACCCTGCCTCCCAGGGTTTGGAAAGATCAAACGAGACAGTGAATGTGAAAATGCTTGATAAATTGTAATGTGCCTTGCAAGAGTCACAGATGTCTGTTATACTTCACATTTAAAAAAAAAAAAGTGGTCTAGGGATATGCCAATAATACGTCAGCTACGTCAGCTTCAAATACTTTTTTTTTCCAATAGCAGAGATGTGCCAGTATTAACCAAGGGTACACCTGTAATGTATCCATTCCTTAATCAGATATATATGGCTTTTGTATATCTAATGTTTTGAATTATCTAAGCCTCCAACTCCCTTCCATTAACTTAGATAACAGTTGACCATATTTCTTTTTTTTTTTCTTTTTGGAGGTGGGGAAGGCAGAGCAGTTGGGGTTTAGTGACTTGCCCAAGGTCACACAGCTAGTAAGTGTTAAGTATGTGAGGCCAGATTTGAAATCAGGGCCTCCTGACTCCAGGGCTGGTGCTTTGTTCACTGTATCACCTAGCTGCCCAGTTGACCATATTTCAAAGCTGTTCATTAACATTGTGAATTAATGTCAATACAAAAATAAGCACATTTTGGCAAATCAATTTGTTCACTTCTTCTGTTGAACTTTCATACACAGTGGGGAGGGGGAAAGGTATATTTATATGGCACCTACTGTGTTCCAGGCACCGTATACTAAGCACTTTTCATATATCTCTCATTTGAACCTCATGACAATCCTGAGGGGTTGGTGCTATTTTATCCCCATTTTACAGTTGAGGAAACTGAAGCAAACAGAAGTTAAGTGATTTGCCCAGGGCCACATAGTTTCAGGCCACATTTGAACTTGGATCTTGCCAGTTCCAGGGTCTAGTGCTCTATCCAGTGCATCACCAGCTGCCACATGGCATATGATTGACCTGGAATGTGCTAACTCTGCTTCTCCCTGTCTCTTCAAGCTGTAGCTACAGTTTATCTGTTAAACCCTTTAAGTAATTTAAAGACACCTTGCATGGTTAAGCAGTTCTGAATAGAACTTTCCTCCAGCCAAATCTTCCCACCCCATACTTGGAATTTGCTGCTTTTTGCATAAGAATTTGTGACCTAGGGACCTGCCATCAATACAATATGAACTACCAATTGTTTTTCCAGCAGCTGCAATAAATTTGTACAGAACATCCACTCTGTAAGACGACAGAGCCAAAGGAGTATCATCTGAGGCCATGGGAGGAAGGAAGAAGCTAAAAACCCCATACCTACAGCCCTGGCTTTGCTAATTTCATGTTCTACCAAGCTAAGCTAGCCTGTAGACATACATCCTTCATGAAGACTTCCCAGTTAACACCTGCCTTTGATAGCATCTTTATGTTTTTCTCCCTTAGCATTACATTAATTTATACTACATGCTGCTTTGTGTTCTGGAGGACTGTGTGTGAGAGACACAGAGGGAGGCCGTGTTTGGTAGTAGTCATGTGCACTTATCCCTGTGTCTCTCCTGCCTGGGGCTGGCCCTAGGCACAATTTGTAAAGTACACAGAATTCCAATTTGGAATCTCAGCCTCCACTGTCTAACCTATCTCAACCCTTTGTTAATGGAGGCTTTTTTTACCACCTGGTATTCTTAAGCTCCTCTCTCCCTAGCCTAAGGAAAACCAGTTGTCAAGAAGTGGTCTGGTAGTCATTTTACAATTCAGTATAAATTGATAAGGTTTTATATAGCTGCGTAGCTGTCTCTTAGGTAACTTTCTTTGAGACAAAGAAATGAAATCAAATGGTAAAATTTCAAGCAAAAGAACTAATAAAGGAAGCTTAGTTATTTTTCTTGGCAGGGGAATCTTTGGCACCCCTTGAGTTACAACACAAATGTAGCAATCTCCCAGGCTTCCTGGTGAGTCTGATCCTGGTTTTACCTCCCATTACACTAGGAGCTCCCACAGGGCAGGAGTTGCGGTCCCTTTCCTCTTAATCCTTCCCAGAGTCATCATTATGATGACTTCCCACAGAGGAGAGTTATTGTCTGGCTAAGTGTAGCAGTATGGCTTATATTTGGCTACTTCTAATGCTATCTCTGTGGGGAAAGTTAAAGTGATAATAGTGATGATTAATCACAAAATTCATTGGAGGGGTAATGAAATATTTTTCCTCCTAGCTACAGCACCTATAGTTTCCTTCATGAGGGAGGGAAATTGGGTTATATTGCGACTGCAGGTGAGACTTAGATTGAAGACACGTTGAGACACGTTGCTTTTCAACTTTTGCCATCTAATTTTGCTAGGCCAAACCTGAGAGAGTAAGCTGTTATGTGTGAAGGCCTCCTCTAGTTCCTCCCTTAAATATAATTAGAAAGATTACAAATAGATTTATTTTTAAGAATCACAAGTGTTGAGATGATTATTTTAGCTGGGATTGTACTTAGCCAAGAACCTTTCATTAGATACAGAGTATTTTTAGGGATCAGTCTGAATACCCTTTTTCTAAACCACTTCTCCACCCTCACCCTCTAAAAATGTGGAGTGGAATCAGAGATTTCTTTTGTCTTCTATTCATGGGAAAAATAGAAGAAAACTGCCTCTTTTAAACCAATTTTCCTTATTTTATTTTTAAGAAGAGGGCAAAGGAGCCTTCCTTTCTTTCCCTTGCTGTAGAACAAGCTGATAAGTTTTGGGTTTATTTGTAGGAGCTTTAGAAATATGGGTATTTGCAGGGGTAGGAAGAATGGAAGTGGTTGGTTGAAAGAATAACAGACAAGATGCAACCATTTCTAAATGAGTTCTAAATATCAACCCTGCCTTCTGTGGTGAAGAGGACATCACAAAGGCAGTCACCCTACAGTGAACTTGGATAAAATCACTGTGATCCGGCCCCTCCTTGGCCAATTCCCCATCTAGCTCAAACCCACCGCTACCATAATAGGTTGGACTATTCCAGCCCTAAAATTTGATTCTGAAACCTCACATACAGAGTTTGTCCTAGGATATGAGTAGGGACTAAACAGGTATCCTTAGTTATGCTATCCAATCATTTCTCTAGAGAGAAAAAGCACACTGGTAAATTAAATAATGTAAGTAAAACACTTTACAAACCTTGGTAAAGTTATCATTATTATTGCACTCTGGGCCAGCTTCAGACTGAGGAGACTTTGGGGAAGAATAAGCATTCTGAAGCTTCAAGAACTAGGAAGTTATGTCAGGGACACCTCTGGTGACATTCACATTTCCTGATTCTAGGTTGGAGTGGCATGAGACAAGTTGGTAAAGTGGAGATGAAGTAATTTTAGGGTAAGGAGGTGACTATAAGAGTTCTAGCTTTCTTCCTCCTACCTCCCACCCCTTTTACTCTTACTCCTTTTTCAGAACTATGCCTGAGATAATTTTTTAACCCTCTGGTTGCTATGTAATTGGAAAGACTTGTTTTACTGAAAAGTGAGGAAATTTTATGGTCCTATCTAAAGGGAATTGGGGAGAGAGGCCTTTGTAGAGTTATAAGGTAAGTTTCTAACAGGTAATCTTTTAGTCCTTGCTGTTCATCAAGGGAAACAGATGAAATTAAAGATATTATTGGCAATAGGAAACTAGGCTGTGGCCCCAACCCTAGCCCCTCTTTTGTGGTTGAGACAATGGGAAATTAGCAGTGGCTAAGTTCTGCATTTAAAGTGTTATATGCTTTTGGGGGAAGGACAATATAAAGAGCAGCCACAACTGGGACAGATTCTCGATGAGGGAAATTTCATTCACACTCTTCACCCTCACTGAAAGCCAACCTCCTTCCCTCACATTCCTTACCCCCTATGATTACATGCACAATAGGCAGCTAACCAGCTGTTAAGGCCAACAGCTGACGTTGCTATGTAAACAGGCCTCAGCCAGGCCAGGTTTGGCCTCTGTCACACTCCCTAATCTTTGTCTCTTCAGCTTGTCACTAGTTCAGATGGCAGGCTCTGTTAGCAGAGGTAGCAGACTGCATGGCAACTTTTATGTCCAGACCCAGGGTTCAACTCACTCCTCTCTTCAACTTGTCACCACGAACCACCTCTGTAGCATGGTGCTGAATGGTAGTGAGTCCCTCGGGCCCTTCAAATACTCATTGCCCTTCCATCCTTACTTGACTTCTGGACCATTTAACCAGCCAGGGCTTGGCAGAGTATCTGAGCCAGGGCAATACTTTTTCTGAGTACTGTTGGGAAAGAATTCCATATCTTCCCAAGGTTCACCCCTCTATTTTCCCTTCCTCCTGATCTCCTAATTCTTCAGGAATGTGGTTTGGTTTTTGGAATAGTAAAAAGCAAGAAAGAATAGCAAAAATTTCCCCTGGCACTGAGAGTTAACATTGCACTTACAACGATGATGGCATGCTAACTTCTGTCTTCTGTAGGCATGGTCCTTCCATTTGGCTGTACAACAAAGTAGCCAGAGATTAGGGAATTAAGCTTCAACTAAAGAAGCCCTGGTCTGGGGGCCCACAAAGGAGAATGGCAACTGGGGCCCCCTCTGTGGTAGGGTCAGTCTATGAAAGGCAAGGTCAACCTATGTGACCTCATTGATAACTCCAAAACAACATTTCAACAGCTCGCTAAGCCCCAGTAGACTCAATGCCTGAAGATACTTATTTCAATAACTGAGCCAAGCTTAGAGCTAATAGTGGAATCTATGAACTTTATTATTTCATCTTACTGAATTAAAGCCTTGGGCCCTATTATGGTTGGAGGCTTTATCTTAGCTCAGAGTTCAGTAACCTCTGAGATCCTTTGTTTGTTTTTTGCTTTTTTGGAGGGGGGAAGGCTGGGCAATGGGATTAAGTGACTTGCTCAAGGTCACACAGCTAGTAAGTGTTAAGTGTCAGAGGCTGGATTTGAACTCGGGTTCTCCTGACTCCAGGGCCTGTGCTCTATTCACTATGCCACCTAGCTGCTCCAACCTCTGAGATCTTTAATCACATTTTGACTGGAGGGGGTGACTGGCAGCCATAAGGGAGAAAGGGAAGAGGGAAGAAAAGAAGTAAAAACAAAATTCCTATAGTTCTGGTGACAATTACCATAAATTGCCCATTGTATCTTAAAAGACATATTCATTTGCTCATTCTAGAGAGCATGTCTCTTTTTGGTCAGGGGTGACTCAAGCATCCCCTCTATCCTCTAACTGGGAGTGGAGCTATAATTAACACTCAGACCCATGTCACAGGCATCAATGACCAAGAAGGATGATCCTAAAGAGGAAACATTAGGCACTTTTGAGAAATATGTATTTCTGTAACTCTCTTGGCCTCCTTTAGGAAATGTGAAATGATGGGATTGGACTAGATGAATCTCTAAGGTTTCTTCCAGTTCTGAATCTGTGAGCCTGTGAGCTACAGGGTGAAATCATCTGTTTGGTGTAGAAAAAGATTAAAAACACTTCAAGGAGGTGAGACCAAGGAGGAAAAATTGAAAAGAGTGGAGGGGACAGAAGAGTGATGAGAGTGACCTTAGCTTCTCTCTTTAGCCCAGCAGTTGCTAACAAACCTCCCAGTCATCTGACCTCCTGTGTCAAGATTGGGACATTGATACTGCTTTCCAGAATGAACACTCAGACAACTGTGGAAAGGGCAAAGAATCTAGAGCTGGAAATAGCCCCAGCTGGATGAAGACCTGGAGCCATTTGTATTATTTACATACCCTTACTGGGAATAGGGCATGTAGCAGATGGGTTGTGTCCAGTGAGGTACCTATTGTAAATTTTAAGCTTGCCAGCCATTTTTAATTCTCAGTATAGGCTCTGACATTTTAAAATGACCAAATGGTTTATGAATTGCTAAAATAATTGTCCATGAAAAAGTGCCCAACACCCTCTAGACCTGAACATCCCAATGGGGCTCAGAACCCTGAGCAAAAATCTGGATCTGAAAGTAGTATGAGCTAACACTGAGTAAGAGTCAGAACACCCGACTTTTAGTCCTGGCTTTGTCACTGACTGACTAGACCTTGTATGTTGGACAAGTCACATAAACCTTCTGAGCCTCAATTTCCTTATCAGTAAAATAGGGCAAATAATACCTACCCTGCCCACCTTAACAGGGTGGTTGTGAAGATCAAATGAGAGAATGCATGTAAGGCGTTATATTACTTTGTCAGAAGCAACCATCCCTGGAGAAAATCCTGCTTGATGAAGGAGCTGAGAAATGACTATTTCCCTGGACATACTGTTAGGAACAAGAAAGTCCTCTGTTTTAATTCCAGCTCACTCTGAGCAGTGCTAGGGATGGAGGAGTTGTTGATGAAGTCATGGGGAAGGGATACGGCTTCTTTTGGAGGATTTATTCTGACCCCCCACCTCTCCAAACCAGTCCTGCCACCCTTGCTTTTCATCTCTCTCCCTTGTCCATCCCCCACCTCTTTTTTTTTTACCACCCTAAAGCCCAAAGTAGTGTTAGGATTTCACATAAGAGCAATTTTAGAACTGTAATTGACCTTAGAGGTCATCTAGTCCAATCATTTTACAGATGAGGAAATGGGAGCCTACAGAGATTAAACCACTTACCCACGGTCACAGATGTAGAATTGGGGAAAGAATCATTTTAGTTCCATTTTTCTATTGACCTCATGCCCTTTGGCCATGAAGCCTTCCCTAATCCTCCCTCTCCCCTTAAACTGTTAGAATACAGTTTTCCTCCTCAAATTACCTTGTATTTTCTTATCTGAGCATATATTGTATTCACCCAGGAAAATGTATACTTTTTGAAGGTAGGGATAGGACCATAAGGTCATATATGATAGACATCAAACTGGAAAGGTCTTAGAGACCATCATGATACACACACACCCATTTTATTTCCAGTGCACCTCACAGGTAGAGTTACTTGCCCAGGTTCCCACAGGTGACAGAGCTGGGATTTGACCCCAGATTCTCAGACTCCAAATCTAAGGCTCTTTTCACTGTACCCAAGTACTCTGATAACTCACCAATTGTTTCTGTATCTGTATTTCCAGAGCTTAGTACAATGCTTTGCTACATAATAAGTATTATTATTGTTGGCTTAGATTTAAAACTAAATTAGGCAAAGCTTTGAATTTCCAAATTCCTTCAGTGATAGGTAAAAAATGAGGTTAGGAGTTCCTATGGCATTGACTCTGCTTTGACCTTCACATTGACCAAAAGCTTCCTCTCCCAGTAAGGAGTGGCACTAAGCATCATTTTGTTTATACAACTGTGGCCAAGGTCAGTAGACTTTTGGATGGGAAAATTCCCCTATCATCTTCAGTCACTGGAAGGTGTTTCTGTGAGAGACAACACAGTGTAATGAGAAGAACACTGGATTTAGAATCAGGAAAAGTCTGGTTGGAATCTTGCCTCTGGGATTTACTAGGTTTGTGATCATAGGCAAAGTATTTAATCCCTCCATGCCTCAGTTTCCTCATCTGTAAAATGGGAACAATAATACCTCCAGCATCTGTATGTCTTGAGAATCAGATAATAAAGGGAAAACAATGTCAAATCTTTCTTCTGGTCTTACTTTCCCATCCTTGTACCTAATATTTCTGTCTTTTCTCTTTTTCCTCTTGTCCTTAGGACCCCACATTCTTCAGGTAACCAATTTGAATTTGGAATCATAGGTGGGAGGGAGGAGTAACTAGTGTTTCTCCTGCCACTAAAAGTTAAAATTGCACTCACAATGATGCTGGCATGCTAACTTCTGTCTTCAGTAGGCCTAGGCATGATCCACTTTTGCTGTAGGACAAAGCAGTTAGAAGTCAGGGAACAAAGTCTGGGCTAAAGATTCTAACACTGATCTCAAGAAGTTTCACTTTCTAGACTCTAAAAGGAGAATGAAAACTTGTACTCAATCCATCAGTATCTTTAGTAGGCACATGCCAAAGGAACTAGAATTATTTTTGTCCTGTTACTTCAACTTGATCCCTATCTGAACTTATGACTCTTCTATCCATCAAAAAGACCTTGTTTCCTCATTACCCCACAGACAGATAGAACTTCTACCAGACCTAATGGCCTAATCGTATGTCTCTCATCAGGTTATATTACCATAACTATCCTCCCTATTTTATTCTATAAAATTATTAAGCCTCTATTAGATTGTAAACACCCAGAGAAATGTTGTATCTCTCTTGCTATACCTAGTACCTAACCCAGTGCCTTTTTCATATCATACAATAAATACTTATTGAGGTAAAGTGAAATAAGATGAGAAAATCCTTCTCTAAAAGACCGATGTGACATAGTAGAAATAGTACTGGCCTTGATGTCAGAAAACTGACATCCAAATCATGGCTCTGATGTATATTAATCATGTTGGGTCTCTGAGCCTCAGTTTCCTTATCTTTAAGAAATGATGATATGCCTGCCCTATCTACCCTCCCAGGGTGATTATGAAGATCAGATGAGATTGTGTATGTAAATTACGAAACACATGACCAGTTAGACCAGAAGTGGGGAACCTTCGGCCTGGAGGCCACATCTGGCCCTCTAGATCTTCAAGTGTGGCCCTTTGACTGACTCTAAAGGTCACAGAATAAATCCCCTTAATAAAAGGATTTGTTCTGTAAAACTTGGATTCAGTCAAAAGACCACACCCAAGGACCTAGAAGGGCCACATGTGGCCTGGAGGCCACAGGTTCCACACCCCTGAGTTAGACTGTAAGTTGTGTTCTCCTGGTCACACCCTAGAGTCTAATCAATTCTACCTTTAAATGAAAAGTCCCTTTGAGTTCCAGCTAAGTGAACTTGTCCCTAAAGTCAATCCCCATATTCCTCAATCTATGAATAAGCCTCCTGTGCTAGCTTAAATGCTTAGGCCCTGAACCCTGTTCTACAAGCCATTAAGAAGGAAAGGATGAATAGGACAGAAGTTTGAGGACTAATGAGTTGGGTTTTTTTTTTTTTGCTTTTTTTTTAGGAGAGCAATTGGGGTTAAGTGACTTGCCCAAGGTCATGGCTAGTTTTTGTGTTGGGTGTCTGAGGCCAAATTTTAACTCGGGTCCTCCTGACTCCAGGGCCAGTGCTCTATTCACTGTGCCACTTAGCTGCCCTGAGGACTAATGAGTTTTTGCTAGATATTGGGGATCGCAGTGAGTTGGTGCAGGCTCCCTTCGGACTGAAGCTGTGGACTGTGTATAAACCTGTCTACCTGGCTATTAGCACAGGCTGAGATGCCTTCCCCTCCTTCCCAAAGGATATTTTGGGAGTTCCTTTCTACCTTGTCTTTTCGTTTTGTTTTGTTTTTTTCCTGACCAGACCTGTGATTTCATTAATATGGGGAGTTTCTTTAAAGTTAGGTGGTTTACCTAGGGTCACACAACCCTTATATGTAATAAAGGGGACTTAAACCCAGGTTTTCCTGACTGCAAGTAGGCTGTCTATCCACTACACCATGCTATCTCTCACCCTTCTACCTTATCTCATAGACCACAAGATTTAACTGTCTCTTTGTTTAGCTCACAAGTGCACCTGGATTTAGTTTCCCAGATGACCCAAAACAGGAGATGGTTAGGCTTAGTAATGGTTGGAGAGGATGGGGTTGGCTCAAGAAGCCATCTGACAGTCATTCTTGTCTAAGGGGCCTAAAATCATCCTATTTCCTCAAAAATTCTTTAATAAGACTAACTTATCAATAAATAAACTATGCTGCTTTCTCATCTCTCTCACTAAAATGATATCCCCTTTCCTTATTTCTCTGATTTCAATCAATGGACACCAGCTACTTTTATCAGGAAGTATATCTTCCTTGGAGTTAATGCTGGGACCTCTCCCATTATGGTGAGACTGAAGTCATTTCTGTTTTGTTCTTAGATATTTTCCCAGCACTGAGTTATAAGTCTAGAGGTCTGGGTTGCAAGCCCAGATCTTCCACTGGTTTGCTTTGTGATCATGAATAAGACACTAAATTTCTCTGTGTTGGTTTCCTCATCTATAAAAGAAGGCGAAAACCCACCCTACCCAACTGCCTCTCAAGGTTGTTATGAGGATCTAATGAGATAACAGATGGGAAAAGTATAAAATATATTTGTTGTATTATTGCTAGTGACATTGTTTTCTCATATATTTGATTATTATTTTTCAATCTATCATCTGTTTTCTAAGCTATGCTGGGATACCCCTTCACCCCTTCAGTTCTACCCATTTAGGTCCCCTTGAACCAAAAATGGGAGTAGGATCTCTGGCCTCTATCTCCTCCTTGAAAGAGGACTAAACCAGAAAGGGCAAATCAGGACAAGGATGAATATGTGGATATCTGGGTGTGGGCCTTGGACTTAAGTTCTCCAGATCAAACAGGAATGATTTGCAGGTTATCTTTTTTTTTTAAAATATTGCCTGTGTATCCTCCATTTGTGTAGATGATATGTCCATACTATAAGGTGGTCCGTGTATAATGGTCATGTATAATGATAATAAATGGTGTTCACTCTACGTTGTGTCAATTAAAGGAGATACATTCCTCTTTCATTCATCTCTGCTTGTGGATATCACCATCTGATTCAAATGCCAGGTCCCAGAAATAGCTAGCGTTGTCCCTGGGGACTAGAAAAGCACCCGATTTTGAGGTATTAAAGTACCATAGGTGGGACCAGGGGAAACATTACTCACGATTTGTCTCTCCTCCCAAGCCGTCTTGTAGGGCTCGATTGTCTCCGCCGGGGAGACAGTGACTTTCCTCTACTTCTCTCCAGGGGAGGAGAGTGGGCACTTGTGGGTTTCAAGATCTAAGACAGAGAAAATAAAGTTATTGCCATCATTGATCCCAAGAGCATATTGTCCCAAGAACACCTCCCCACCCACCCCCACGGTATATTTTTCTGTAGCACCAGTCACTGCCTCCAAGACTACAGCCTGGGAGGTTCCAAGAAAGACAGCTTCCAAAGGGGAATGGAAGCATCCTGGCTTAGGATGTCAGGAAGAGGACACGGCCCTTCAAAGATGTCACTTTTTGCTCTTTTCCTTTAGCTCAAGAACACCAGAGGCTTGAAGCCCTGGAAATTAGGTTCCCAAAGCTGATAGTTCTTCCTCCTTCACTTCCAGGAGGAGTCACTTTTTGATAGTGTTCTTGACAAGCAATATAGCTCCAAATAATCAAGAACCTCTCCCCCATTTTCTCCCAGAGATGAGAGGCCAGCTCTGATGGGCCTTGTTCCTTCCGCTCTTAGAGCCTAATTTTTATACAGATAGTGAATACAAAGAAATCAGCTCATTGAAGTATAGATATGGGAGCTCCTCTACAGCTTATAATTTACTTAGTAGCTAAATCTTAGGGAGATTCCTGAAGCACATGTTGGTTGAGTGACTTGCCCAGAGTCAATCAGCTAATAAATGCCTGGGGAAGGATTTGAACACAGCCCCTGACATAGAAGTTCTCATAACAAATAAGGAATAGGAAAGACAAACATGATGGGAGTCTCATGTTGTTTCAGAATGCAGTCTCCTAGGGAACACAAATCCTGTTTGTCTGTGGTCCGAACAGAACTCAGCACAGTGATTTCCAAACTTTTGTAGAGCTATGGTGCTCTGTTTGGCTTGATCTTGTCACATCAGGTCAGAAATACATTGTATTAAGCCAAAGGCCACTGCAAGACATAGAGCAGAGTAAGGTTTTGTGAGGGATTTTTGTTTTGTTTTGTTTTTGTGTAATGAGACCTTGGAGCAGGGGTGGGGAGACTCAAGGCCACATGTGACCTAGGTCCTCCACTGCCACCCTTTAGGGTTAGGGTTAGAGTCAGAGGCATTTAGGTAAGGGGATTTGTTCTGTGAAGTTTGGATTCAGTCAAAGGGCCACACTTGAGGACCTAGAGGGCCACATGTGGCCTCAAGGCCACAGGTTCCCCACTCCTGCCTTGGAGCATGCCCAGAGTACCTAACATGGAGTCATTCCCCTACCACACGAGTGGGAGTAACCTTCTTTGATTGTCTATGTATCCATAACAGGATGCATCTTTAAAACTTCCAGACCTAGAATAGTTTCTCTCTTTTCCTTTGTAGTCTTTCCTGATTTCAAAGGTTAAAGATCACACACAGTTCGCCTACAGTGCACGCACCATGAAGTGAACCAGGAAGTTTTGTTTGTCCTTAATTTCAGGTGCCCAGCAATAAATCCCACCAGACCTGGGAATCTGAGCCGTCACAACCTTGGAACTAGGGTTCTAGGTGGGATATTGCAACCAGCCAGCCTGGTAGGGAACGCTGGAGAGGCTAATCCCATAGGGAAACACAGAAAAGCGGGGTGTCTCATTACACAATCTGGGCAGGCGCCAAGGCCCTCATTACATTTGTTTCTGATAAAGGATGGGAGAATTGAGTTTTTCTCCTTAGGATACATTGCTTCCACTACTCATGCTAACTTTCTTCTACCATGCCCCTTGCCTAAGCTTATACCTACCTTCATTCTCAAGTCCCTGGCATATTTCTCCAGCTCTTTCCTTAGGTCCGACCTCATCATCTTTGTGACATTGAGAACCAGTTGCTTCCACTCAATGGGCTGGAAGCTGTGGGGCTCGTGGGGGACATACAGCCCAATCTTGACTTTCTTGACTGTGTGTAGATATTTCTTGTAGGAGTCTTCAAAGTCAAAGATGAGGTCACTCAGAGTCCGAAAGGTTAGAGGTTTGTCCATGAGGTCAGACCTCCGGCTCATGCCCAGTGAGCCGTAGCGGCCATTGCAGTAGATCCCCAGTACAACATGATGGAAGTAATTTCCTGAGAATTGGGTTTTAAAGCTAATGGGGAATCGCTCAATGGAAGGCTGCCCATTTGTTAGGTATCTTAAGTGGTCCAGGTTAAGGAAGAGGATGCTGATCTTGAAAAATCATAGAGCTATCAACTCTCAGGAAGGCAATGAGGGCTCTGAGTCCAGATTAGCCAACACCTAAATGCTAAAACCACACCCTTGTTTAGCATTTCACAGTTTACAAAGAGCTTTCAAGTCCATCAGATCCTCACAGCAACTCTTAAGTTATACATTATCCCTATTTAATTGATGATAAAATTGAAATTTAGAGAAAGGAAGGAACCTGCCAAAAGTCACAACGTTTTTCTGGTCCCTCTGCTACCTGGTAGTATGACCTTGGGGAAGTCATGCCTCTTCTAGGTGCTTCTGTTTCCTCAAATGTAAAGTGAGGGAGTTAAGCAAGGAGGCCTCTATGCGGTCCCTCCCAGCCTTCAATCTGTAGTCCTATAATTTTGGAATCTTATGGAATATCAGCATGGGGAGGGGAATCTTTGAAAATATCTGAGCTAATGAGAAGCAACTTTCCAGGGTCCCACAGCTAATGAATGAGAAAGCCAGAATAGAACCCAGGTCTCCTAACTCCCAGCCAAGTATTCTTTCCACTATGCCGTGCAGTTTTCTCCACCTCCTAATTCCAAATCTACTGATTTTCCTACTGCATCTAACTCTCTCTAGAAATCATTCCAGACCAATCAGAATGCAATCCCTTTGTAAAAGATCAAAACCTTATAAAAGCAGGAAAAGCTTCTGCTTTCAGCATGAGTTCTGTGTAAGAATTGGCCTCTGTATATTCATGAAAACTCTCTTACCTAAATAGTCCCCTTTGTTACCACTGGCACATATGGGGTTTAGGGATACAGTTTAGGGAAATTTTTTTCTGTACTAAGCTACCCTCATTTTCCAATACTTCTTGTAAACAGACAACTCCTCCCCACCACCAAAACCCATTCTGACATTCAACAACTACTTTTCTGTGACTATTCTTCATATATAACATAATGTTCTTCTATTGCAGCTAAAATCTAGACCAGGGGTAGAGAGCCTTTGGCCTTGAGGTTACATGTGGCCCTCTAGGTCCTCAAGTGCAACCCATTGGTCTAGAACAGGCTGAGCATGTCCTTCAAGAGACAGTTCAGGTCTCACTTCCTTCAAGGAGCTCTTCCTAACTACCCCTGTCCATACTCATCTCTCCTACCTCAGAACCAGGGCCCATATTTTCTGTTCCATCCATCTGGTACTTTTGACATACTGCCTAGTATTGTTATCTTAAAAAACAACACTAAAAACCTGTATGTCATGTAAACTTCTTACTGGTAGGACTCATGTCATATTAATCTAGCTTTCACCATACCTTACCTAACATCAGGCCTTGTAAAAGTAATGTGTGCTTACTGGTGTTTTGCTATCATATCTTTCCCTACACTGGGGTCAATGGGAGCTGTGGTAGCTAGCTAGCATTTATATAGTGCTTTAAAGTTTGCAAAGCAATTTCCAAATATTATTTCATTTAATCTTCACAACATCCCTGTATATTAGGTACTATAATTATCCTCATTTTACAGGTGAGGAGCCTGAAGCACAGAGACTTTGAGTGACTTGTCCAGGGCCAGAGGGCCAGTAAGTAACTGAGGCAGCATTTGAACATGTATCTTCCTCACTCCAAGGCCAGAATTCTATTAACTTAACTGCCTGGTTAGAGAAAAGACTTCATCTTTAGAAGAACAGCACAGAGACCCCAGAAAAGTGGCTGGGCACACCCAACAACTCCTTCCTCATGTGGCAGGGAGGAGGCTGAGGCGGAACGCAAGAGTGAGAGATGAAAGGTTATAGAAGCCACCTTTCCTGGGAAGGACTCTAGCAATAGACTTCACCAGCCTTATAACTATGAAGTATAGAGTAACCCTATTATGAGATGTAGCCTGGTAAAGTGAATAGGGAGCCAGCCTTGAAGTCAGGAAGTTACATGTTCAAAGCTTGCCTCTGACTCTATTTGCTGTGTCTTTAAGACTCTTAAGTTACAGACAATTTGTTGATCTGTGTGGATAGAGGGATTTTCCATATTTGGAGTTCTTAAAATTGATGAAATCATAGATTCTCACAAAAAAAATTAAAACTCAATTCTATTGAAACAGTTCAATATTGCTGATCATTTAGTTATAGTATAGGTCCCAAGGTCGTTGGATTTAGAGCTGGAAGGAGCCTTAGAATTTATCCAATGTATTCTCTTCATTTTATGGGTGAGGACACTGAGGCCCAGACAGGGTAAGAGAAGTGACTACTCATAACTCAGTGGCACAGTCAGGACTAGAACTCAAATCTCCCAGCTCTTGGTTCAGGGTCCTTTCTACTACATAGGGTTCTCTCTTAATTTGTTATCCACTCCTCAAAACCTAATCCTATATGGCCAAAACTTGAGCGAACATAGGCTGTGACCAATATTTTAGGTCTATCCCTCATCATGATGTTCTTTTTGCTCAGGGAATTCGTTCTAGTGCATAGCTGTGCCATTGGTCTACTCTTACCCACAAGAGATTACACCAGCAAGGAAAATGAAATTACAACCTTCCGTCTAGTATTGTGTTTGCTTAGCTAGCTGGGTAAAAATTCTCAGATGGGTCAAAACAGGAAGGCAAAGGAAGGAACCTCTTAAACCCTACCTTATCATCTCAGAATTCCCTGATGTTTTTTTAAAGGGTTTGTCCCTTTGTTAGGCAGAGTTCTTCCATTCCTCATTGATGGTAAGAGTTCACCTGCCTCAGAGGGTCATTCAGATCAAAGCAGGGCTCTTGGTGCCTATAAGCCTGGGAGTGAAGTTCAACTTTTCCAAAAAAAGGAGACCTGAGTGCCTAGAAATCCCCTAACCTTCCAGGAATGTGCTGTCCTACTTAGAACTCACATCTATCAGGAAGGACACACAGCTGTTCAAGATGAAACTTCTGACGCCAGCTGCCATGATTTGGAACATAATAGGGAATCAAAGCTCTATTTGGCATGTGTACATTTACACACAGCACACCCATAGGACCAAAAAGACATTAAAAACCTATTGTGCTACATTAACCCGGCCTATGACTTGAATCCAAAAAAGGGAAACAAATCACTTAGTTTTCATATATAGAAAAGCTCAATGATGATAACTCACTATGTAGAACTTCCAGCTTTATAAAGTGCTTTCCAGATAATACCCCAGTTAGGAAATAATGAGATATTACATTCTTCTTAAACATGAGGAAACTGAGGTTGACTGACTCACCAATCATACAACACAGAAAGTGACTGATAAAAGTCATTGATAATGGAGCTATGTACATGACCCTTTTCCTCACCCCCTGATATCCCCAGATGGAAACAAGACTACCGAGGCCCACCAAAGGACAAGGAGAAAAGAAAAGGGTCTTGTAACGATAGCCTTTGACATCTTTGTCCAAGAATTAATTTCCCTTGAGCTTAGCAGCCCTCTCAGCCCCAGTCCTCTCTAAATGTTACCTGAATTATGAGTTTATGAAATCCTGGAGCAAATTATCCATTGTTTTTTTCCCTACGCATGTGTGGGGGTGCTCCCATAGGTGTATGTGTATGTGCACCTCTGGAAGGTGCCAAATAAGCCATACTTCCAAGAGACTCCAGTGATTTTAGTGACCAAATATGTAATTTTGAGGCACACTTGTATCAGGGTTTGTTTGTCTGTGTATCAACATAGAAAGTCCAGAGTTGACTACACAGTCCAGGAAATGAACTAGATCTCAAGTTCTTCCCCCATTCCCAATTGTTCGCAGCTATTAATTTTTCATGAGGCTATGCTAAGCAGCTGTAGTTGGGTGGCCACAAGCACAAAAGGGTAGGGTCCCAAAACCATCTGCTGCTGCCTCCTCAGTCCCAAGCCTATCACTGCTGCCCGGCTGCTGTTTTCCTCAGCCATGTGGGAGCTGTCTTGTTATTTCAGTTTTAAGAGGGGAGGGGTAGGAGCAGGAAGGGCTGTCTCGTCTTGCTTTTTTTTTTCTCTTAGAATGATCTTCATAGTGGCAAAGAGAGAACAAAAATGCTAAACAGGGAGTTGAAACCCTTCATAACGTGGCCCCAGTCTTCCTCTTTCAGCTCATTGTATTCATTACTTCCCTTTGGACACTACATAGTCCAGCCAGGCTATCTCTCATATATGACATTCTGATGATTAAGTCCCCCATGATGCCATGAATCCTGGCAAACTTGGCTGCACTGAGGCACAACAAGTAGGGATGAATTCCCTCCTTGTGCTACTGTCAGGTATTAATTAGTACTAATTTTTCGAGTCACATTAATACTTCTTGTTTGGCACGATAATCTTGGGATTTTCAGAGTAGCCACATCCAGGAGGACAAAATAAGTGGGAGCTAAAAGTGTACAGGCATCTATATCGAGTCCGAGGACCAAGATCTAGAAGGCACTTTAGAGATAATGTAGCCCAACCATCTCATTTTACAGATCAGTCTCCTAGAGGTGACAGGACTGCCCAAGGTCATATGGGCAGAGCCAAGATCTGAACCTGGGTCTTCTGACCCCCAGATTCACATCTAGTGCTCTTTCTTCTGCATTGATGACTGGAAACAACATGGAACTGGGGGCCAGAAGATCTGGTTTTGGATCCTGGCTCTGTCAATTACTGCCTGTGTGACCTAGGACAAGTCAATTTCTTTTGATCTCCTCATCAATAAAATGAAAGGATCAGACAAGATGGCTTCTAAGTTCTGTTCAACTCAAAGTCTATGATCCTATGTAACATTCAAACACATTCACACACAGAGTCAATCCATCCCTCCAGCTCAATTTTATTTTATATTATTATATATTATGTATAATATAATATTATTTATAATTATAAGCTCCTTGAGGGAAGGACGCTGTTATTTTTCATATAATTGTCCTTAATGACTAACAAAATGCTTTACACACAGCAGATGGTTAATAAGTGTTCTTTGAATTGAATCTGATTTGCATAAAAACTGGCATCTGATTTGCCCATACAGGCTCAGGGCATTTCCAAATGTTTCATATCCATGATAGTCATCTCCTTTTTTTCTTCCTCTTCACGGTCCTTTATCTCTTGCTCCATAATTTCAGCAATATATCATATTTAGATAGTACTTTAAAGTTTATAAAATGCTTTATTCACAACCACTTTGTGAAGTAAGTAATGTAAATATAATCTTCCCTATTTCACAGATGAACAAACTGGGGCTCAAAGAGGCTGACTAACTCACCCACGGTCACAATGCTAATAAGTTTCAGAGATAAGACTATGGCCCAGCTCTCCTCATCTTCTAAAGTTCAGTGCCTTTTGTTTTCCCTCTTTGACAATGAAATATCTCCTTCCTTTCCCAGATGTTTGTTCTAAAATCTTAGAGCTGGATGGAACCTTTAACTCTGACACTACTTCTCCCTACTGAGCTGAGACTAGAGTATATTCTCTTTAAAAAAGAACCAAGAAAAATGGAGGGAGTGGCAATTAGAAAGACCATGAGAAGTCTTGGCTGAATAGCTTCTGTGTCCTAATCACCTTGAACCAAGCCCAAAATGCATGTGAGATTCATAGGAAGTGAGAGCCAGGAGAGAAAGGCATTGAGCCACTGTGCAATTAAACTCAAATAGAAATGGGCCACTAAGCTGTATATAAGGATCTCTGCAGGTTGTGTATTGACTTAGTTTTCAAATGTAATGTTATCTGTGCTTTAGTGTATTTTTATTTATTTTGTTAAATATTTCTCAATTACATTTTTAACATGGTTCAGGCCACATATGGATGTGTTACAAACCCATATGGGACAGCGTGTTTGACAGCTCTGTTGTAATGGTTAGAGTGTTGGACTTGCAATCAGAAAGCCTTGAGTTCAGATCTTCCCTAGGATATTTACTAGCTAGCTGTGTTACCCTGGACATGTCTTATTTAACCTCTCTGTGCCTCAGTTTCCTTATCTGTAAAATGAAGGGGTTGGATTCAAAATGGCCTCTGAGAGTCCTTCTAGCTCTAAATCTAAGGTCTTATGATTTCCCATTAGCCCAAGAGAAGCATGGTCCTACCCTCTAGAAGCTTCTTGAAACCTGTCTCCTGAAAAAGTAGACAAGTTCCTGTGCTCAGAGAACTCCTAAAGTATAGGGAAGGACACAGTCACTGCCTTTGGGAGCTCTGAGTGCCATGGAGGAGACGCAGCCACTGTCCTAAGAACAGAGCTGTAACAAGGAATTTTAAAATCTGGGTAAAGAATCATAAACCATAACTGAGACAGTTGGTACAACAGATCAGGGCTGGCACACCACCCTTAGAGGCAGAGACAGAAACCTGGGACTGAATCCCAGAAACCATTTGGAAGCTTCCTATTTTAACTAATTGCTCTTGCTAACTAGGTGCTAAACTCTGTTTTTTCTATATTGTTGAGGGATGACAAGTGCTATCATTACCCTCTAAATGCAGCACCTTGAGGTAAAGTTCTGCTCATTGCTTCCTAGCTATGATTCTGCCTCAGGGAGCTCCTAGTGTGAGGGGAGAGACAGTTTCCTGTGCTATGGTTCCAGTCCAAAGGCATGGAAGCAATGACCTCTTGGCTCCTCCCTCAGAATCCCTCACAAGACTTTCATGAATGAAGATGTCCTGAAATAGGTTACCCCCATATAACTAGAAAATTACAGTTATCCCTTCCACACTGTGACTTTCCCCATTGTAGTTTCGATACGTCACAGGTTGGCATTAGAAACAGGAAATTTGGGGGAATTTTGCGGAAGCCACAGATGACACAGAAAAAGTTTAGAAATTCAAAAATGCATAAAATATATGTACAGTATTGTACAATACCATCATATTTTATCTCTTATTACCATAATAATTCAGACTTCTTCTCTGGTGCAAAGGGATGGCCAAAATTTTACATGGATTGTCCAGATCATGGGGGTGCTGTGCTCCTAACCTGTTCGAGGTGGAAGGGATAACTGTGTTGGTTACTGGCCCTAGTACTGGCCTAGGTGATGAAGGAGCTAATGGAAATGATCCAAGGAGTTGGGCTTGGTTTGGCTCTGGGTACTAAAGTCAAGAAAAACATCAGAAAAGTTTAAAACTCACCTCCAGGGCATGGGGGCAGGGAAGGCATCACTGAGATTCATGCGCTGGTGCATCTTTGCCTGTGAAAGCATGTATGAACTATGAACACCTTGCAAGTGTAATCTGATGATTATTGCAATGATTGGTCTACACCATCCAGGATGCCCACTGGCACATGATACATTTGTATATTTATTTATTTTTATTTCATTTTTTTTTACCATGTTTGATGCCATCATCTGGAGTTTGCTGTTTTCTCATTGGTCTTTTCTACAGATATAAAGTATATATAAGTGAAAGGATACATGCCCAGGATTACAGCTTCAAGACATTTGATAGGTAAAGATTCTCGAGTCATTTCTTTCGCTGTTTCCATCAACCTGTAGTGCAAAGGATAGCAAAGGGTTTCAGTATTCATTGCTTCATCCAGTCAGATAAGTCAACTTCAGCACCACGTCCTGAGTGGGAAGTCCTATACTATGGAGAGAGCCGTTTACAAAGAAAGGTGTTTCCCTAACTGTATACTTAGCTTGTCTGCACAGGAGTGTGCTGGGTATTTCTGAATCTGTACATATCCTTAGCTCTTGTATTTAGTATTCCTAGGATTTCACCCTTCCTGCACACATTACAGGCCAGGAAATTTTCTCAAGTGCTCGCAGAGGAGCAATGGAAAGGTTGGAAGAAACCCATGAACACACTTTAAAAGCTCCAAGACCCCAGAGTAGTCCCACCCCTGCCTCAAACTTGGACTGTGGTCCTGAAAACGGTGGCCTCATAGTCTCAGAGTTGGAAGGGACTTTAGAGACCATCTCATCCAACCTCCTCATTTTAAAGCAGAGAAAACTGAGTCCCAGGCAGTTACCCACACCCTAAGTATGCTGCTGACCCTTACAGTCTGGCAGATATCAGCATGGTTGAATAGGGGTGTAGCGTACAATGAAGATTGGTTGACTGCTTTAGAGAAAGAAAAAGGAGGGATGGCCTAAAGACTGGAGATACCACTTACCCACTTAGTGGTCTCATTTTTCGAATTTCAAAGAACTGCGTCCCTGTGTGATTGTATCTGTGTGGAGTCAGTAAAGGGAAAATGATGGCAAACCCACAAAAGTTCCAATATCCCAAAGAGGGAAGCACATCTCTCATTTCAACAAGGGAGGTTATTCATTCTACCACCACAACAGAATAAGGAAGCTGGGAGAGGGGGTGATATCCTTCAGGGTTGTCCAGTCCTGACCGTAAAGCCATGGCAGAATCTGGTGCTGCGACTTAGGACAGCTCCCAGTGAGTCACATCTGGATCGTCCTGAGTTAGTGCTGCCACTAGCTTCATGCTTGGCCTTGATTCCTGAATCTGAGAAGATGCCTGAACCCTCTGAGAGCACCATTCATTTTTTTCCTTTCTTTGTATCCCCAGCTCTTAGCGCAGCACCTAACCCATAGCAGATGCTTGGCAAATGCTCACTGACGAACTGGCTGGTTACTCTGGGAAGCTAAGCAGTGAAAGGCCAGCAGAAATGGGCCATATTTCTTTGAAGAGAGCAAATATCCCTGGCTGTGGGATTATTAAGACTGGATCCTGTTCTCTCACTCTGAATCTAAGCATATGAAATCATTTGTGTTTTTTCTCTCTGCCTCAAAGCCAAGAAGAGCTTGTGTGCCCACAGAGAAAATGTCAGTGACAACTACTCTGCCTCGGTCCTGAGCTAAGCACTGTGAAAAACCAGGGTGGTGCTTTTGGATGGGGCTTCCCTGCACCTGTTGTACAACAGGAGATTTCTGTCCTATTACCAGACTATCATTGTGTCCTTAGTCATTCGGGTCTGCACTGTTTGTTGAGTGAGTTAAGATTTCCTCAAAGCTAAGAAAATAAATTCTAAACAGTGTATCTGCAAATCATATAACTCTAAATAAATGATCTTCTTATCTAAAGTAAAGAAAATAAATTCTAACTATACTGGCTGGGTGACCCCAGGGTCGCAAATCATTTTACTTCAATGCCTCAGACAACTTTCTATAACTCTAAGTTTCAGAACAGGTGTTAATTTACATCCGTATAAAGAATTTCCTTGGTAAAGAGATTCATATACAGACAAAACCACAGGTCTGGGTCAGAATACAAAACCAAAAGTTATAGGTGGACTGAGCTTCAAGGGAATGGAATTTATAAAAATTCTTAGGCTTAGAAAGCAGTCAAGTGAGGGGATGAGCACAAAAGATGTCTTCACTTTACCAAAACTTTACTGCATAGAAGGCTTTGCAAGGCAATTAAAAGAGATTTTAGTTTGCAAAAATCCAATCCACAAATCTCTTTTCAAGAAGTGTAAATAAAGCAAGGCACACTCCCATCTTGTGGCTTTTCTTCTTTCTGTGACAAGGTAGCTTCTGATTCTATTTAGGGGAAAAGTATCCCATTATCCATTCGAGCTCAAAGAGTGCAAAAATCTGTCACTCTTGAATAAAATCTGGGTAGCCTTTCCTCAAAGCTTAAGGTCAAAGAAAGGCTCTATATCAAACGTGACAGCTTGCTTCCTAAGAATTACATTACACTAACACTTATGGTTACAAAATGCCTATAAATCTTATTGGATCCTTACAACAATCCTGTGATCTAAGTAATTTAGGTATTATTCCCTTCCCCTCCCTCTCCAGGGGGAGATGTGTGATCCAGACCTGTGTGATCATTGATATGGGGATGTCCCAGCATGGAAACTCCCTCCATCGATGCAGATTAGCCAATTATTTATGAATATTACATGCACATCTATTTGCAGTTATACCTAATGGATGCTTACTGCCTCTTTAGAATCCTTGGTCATGCAGCTTCAGCTCAAACACCTCTAGTAATGAAGAGCTCACTGATTCAGGAGGCAGCCTGCTCCATTTGAGGCATTTTTAATTGTTAGGAAGCTCTTTCTGATACTAAAGAAACATTTGCCTCTTACTGACTCCCACCCATTAATCCTAATTCTCCTCTTTGCATCCAAACAAAATAAATAGTCCTTTCCCCATATAAGAGCCCTTCAAATATTTGAAGACAAATATTTTGTGTTTTCATATTCTTGCTCTTCCCTAAGCTAAACGTGCTGAGTTACTTCAATTAATCTTCCTAGGGCATATTTCAGATCCTCTCATGATCATGTCCTTTCTCTTGTCACACTGCAGTTTTCCCATGTGTCTCCAAAAATGTGGCATCATGATATTGACATAATATTCCATATATAATCTCTACGTGTATATACATAAATAATCCATATATTATATGTATGTGTATATATATGTATATACATATTATGTATAAATAAAATTCGTTGGGCACTCTGACTTTATCATTGCAGGTCCATGATGACATTAACTTTTCTGGCTTCTATATAGCACGCTGGACTTGAAATCAATTCTTTAAAAAACACATTTTTCTCACATAAACTGCTATTGACATAGGTCTCCTTAATTCTGTAATTGTGTAGTTAGTTTCTTGAACTTAAGTTCGAGGAGTTTGGGGGCAGCAAGGTTGTGCAGTGGATAGAGTGATGGGCCTGGAGTCAGATAGATTTATCCTTCTGAATTCAAATCTAGCCTCAGATACTTAATAGCTATGTGACCTTGGGCAAGTCACTTAACCTTGTTTGCCTTAGTTTCTTCATCTGTAAAATAAATGGAGAAGGAAATGGCAAACCATTCCAGTATCTTTGCTAAGAAAACCCCAAATAGGGTCATGAAAAGTAGGACATGACTGAAAGGACTGAACAACAAGAAGCAGGGAGTTTGCATTTATCCTAATTGAAATCTACTCAGCCTATGCTTAGTCATGGTGTAGAGGTGACCCTGGCTTCTGAAGAGTAATATATCAGTGACTGCAAGGTCTGGTGGATCCTATCAAACTGGGAAGGATGTAGCTAGGTGGCTTAGTGGATAGAGTACTGGGCCTAGAGTCGGGGAGACAATTCAAATTTAGCCTCAGACATTAATTAGTTGTGAGACCCTGGGCAAGTCACTTAACTTCTGTTTGCCTTAAGCCACTGTAGAAGGAAATGGTAAACTATTCCAGCATCTTTGCCAAGAAAACCCCATATGGGGTCAACAAAGAATTGGACAGGACTGAAGAACAACATGAAACTAGAAAAATTTTGACTCTAGACCTGGTGACAATCTGTATAGATAATATCCTAGGACAGTCAGATTTGGAAAGATTTCTCATCAGGAGTCTGGCCAGCAGGTAATGGTTATTTTTTGGCCATGGCAGCTAACAAAACTGACTATTAAGGCATTAGTATAGGGAGTATCCCCAGGGATAATAGTAATAGCTAGTGTTTATATAGCACCTCATGATTTGCAAAGCACTTTACAAACACCATCCCACTTCACAACAATCCTGAGAGGTAGGTACTGTTATTACCTAATATTATGCTATTATTATCCCATTTTACAGACAAGGAAATTGAGGCAGACAGAGATAAAGTCACATAGTTACTGTCTGAGTCTGAATTTGAGCTTAGATCTTCCTGACCATTGCTCTATCCACCGCACCACCTAGCTCTTTTCGAGTACTTAAGCTACACCTTTTACCTAATTAAATATAGCTCCCTGTTCCAGTCTGTTGAGATCTTTTTGGTTCCTGATTCTGTCATATTAGCCATCAATCCAAACACTGTTATCTCCAAACTTGATGAGCATGCTCTTTATGCCACTATCCAAGTCACAAATAAAATGCTGAAAAGGACAAGGCCAAGGAAAGATCCATAGGGCACTCCACTAGTGACCCTCCCCTAGGTTAATGCCAATCCTTGGGTCACCATTCTTTGTAAATGGTTGTTTAGTCAGTTCTGAGTTCACCTAGATTTTCCCCAAGTACATCTCTCACAGAGACAATGTAGGAGTCTAAAGGACAGAGGTGACTGGATTTTATATCCGACACTAAATATCTGCCATTCTGGACTATTTTTCCCCAATCCAGAAGACCCTCAAACTATAGACCTCCACCTCCCATTCCTCTAGCATTGTCCACACCCTAGAGCAGAGATCAGGTAAACCTCTTCTGCAATTTTGAAGGCCAAGGATGGGGCTAAGTAATAAATGCCAGGGACCAGTAATGGACCTGGAACAGAGGCAAAAGTTGAGAAAAGGGGAAATGAAAGAAGAAAATAGGGGTGGCTAGGTGGAGCAGTGGTGGCTAGGTGGAGCACTGGCCCTGGAGTCAGGAGGACCCGAGTTCAAATCAGGCCTCAGACACTTAACACACTTACTTGCTGTGTGACTTTGGGCAAGTCACTTAACCCCAATTGCCCTCCAAAAAGCAAAAAAAGAAGAAGAAGAAGAAGAAGAAGAAGAAGAAGAAGAAGAAGAAGAAGAAGAAGAAGAAGAAGAAGAAGAAGAAGAAGAAGAAGAAGAAGAAGAAGAAGAAGGAAATCAGGAAAAAGAGGAGAGGGACTAAATGGTGGGGAGGGTCACCAACAATTGCCTCAGGAGCGCCAAGGTGTCCCTCCTCTCCAATAGCCTCTCCTTGAGCCAAGGAATAAGTAGTTGAATCCAATTAGAGGACCCATGAGGTCTTCTTGGCTGACTTCACCAATTTCCATGGAGCCCTTCTTTAGTGATCAGACAGCCTTTTACCCACTTCCCTTGTCCCCTTACTCAGCAGGCTCCCAGTCCGTGGTCAGAAGGATACTGTAGAGTCTTCATGTAATTCTGAATTGCGTGAAGCCATTCTGGGATTGACATGGATATCCTGTAGTTTGGAACTGGGGGCACTGAAGGCTGCAGAGAAAGATAGAAAAAAGTTTATACCAAAGGTTAACTCTGACGTCCAGCTCTCAAACAAGAGACAGAAACTGGGAACTTCTGAGAGAAGAGAGGAGGAGGACATTTCACAAAACAGGGACTTAGAATTAGGGGTTAAAGTGAGTAGTAGAGTAGTGTGGCATGGGAATCAAGGATGGAAAGCTTGGGATGATGCATGCTGGGGAAACCAATTGAGTGGATGTCAATAAGTCCACTGATGGATTTAGTCCAATGCCTCTGGAAGGAGAACTTTTCATCTGCAGGTCTGTCAACAAGGAGAGAAGGAGAAGGTAAGGCCACATATCCCACACCATCTATGATCCCAGGCTCAAATACAGGAGCACATAGACACATGACCTCCATATAACAGCAAACTAATTACATAGCTACACAGAAAGGTCCCAAGGCAAGATGTCCCAGGACTTGGTTTACTGGTGACCCCCATCCCCATGCCAAAACCGTGAAAGTTCCCCATATACCCCACCAAACCCTACTTCCTCCATGAAGCCCTAATCAATCAATAAGCATTCATTAAGTACTCACTATTTTACAACTCACCCAGTCCTCAGGACCCTTATCATATTTGCAATCCTCAATATTCCGACTAGCACCAAATTCCACACTTATCTAAATATAGCTCTAGAGCTAAGAAGAGACTTCAGGGGTCATCTGGTCCAACCCTATTTTTACAGAGCAACTGAGGCCCAGAGAGGTTGAATGACTTGCCTAAGGTGATTGTCAAGGGAGATTTAAATCCAGGTCTAGCATTCCTTCCGCTGCACGACCATTCATTGTCTTGTTCTCATTCTCTGACTACTTGGTGTACATTCATATCCTCTCCTCAATAACACTCTGAGCTTCTTGAGGGCACCGACCACATCTTACATTTTTGTTTCTATCTCCCAGAGCATCTAGAGATGAGACAGGACTGGGCCATCTATGAGAACTTGAGGCTGCTGGGGAATGTCTCCGTCCCCTAAGTCCTTCACCCTTTTGTTTTCTCATTCTAAGAGAAGTTAGAAAGGTTCTCTTTCTCTCTTGTCTCAGGGCAGGAAAGTCCCTCTGGCTTCTCCTTCTACCTCATCTCTCTATCTTGTCTGCCAATCCTCAGGTCCCCATTTCCTTACCAGTCAATAGTCATTGAGTATCTACCATCTATACAGTCCCCATCCTAGGAATCATAGGAAATAGGTACAGGAAAAGGCAAAGAAAAGAGAATACAAAGTCTTCAGGGAATCTGAACTATAACCAGGGAGACGCTCGCATGCGCGCGCGCGCGCACAGACACACACACACACACACACACACACACACACATCCCATTCAGTCCAATTCAATTTAATCCAAATAAACAGTCCAACATTCAGCAGAGCTGAATGAATTATGTGCAGCGCATAATAGGCAGGAAGATAAGGTCACTAACCCCAAACATGCCTGGACAGTAAGGAATGCCAAACAGAAAGGAGCTCAAAACCCTTCCTGTTCTGTATTCCTCTGGGCCGCCTCCATCTGACTGGTTCCATAAGACTGGTACACCTCCTGGATAGGGAAAGATGTCTTATCTGGCAAACCTGAAATATCTGATAAAAGCTCAAATGCAGGCTGACTGTGGTGTTGCTTGGGCACAAGGGAGCTGAATGGCTCCTGTGTGGGTGGATAAAAAAAGAAAAAGAAAGAACAGAAAAAGACTCAGTAAAAGCAAAACACAGAAGATCCTTCCCCCAGAGAGAAGCCACAATGGGAATAAAGTCTTTCCTCAGGGCTTAGAAGACTCAGTCCATAAAAACAGGAATAAGGATAAAGACAGGACCTTTGATTTTAATGATATAAGGAAACTCCCTCTACATGTGGCAGGTTAGCACCTTCTCTGTAACATATATTCCTAAAGAGTTGCCTAGAACAACGCTTCTTAAACTGTAGGTGGAGACCCAGTACGGGGGTGGGAAAAATCATGCAATGACCAAAATTAATTAAAAATCAAACTCATAATGAAGCCAAGGTGTTTCTGCCAGTGCTTGCCCATGTTGCATTGTTCGACTTCACTGCATTTTGCACTGAGGGCCATCACACCATGCAACACCAACAAACACTGCTGAAATGCAAAAAGGGGTCATGAGTGGAAAAAAATTTAAGAAGCCCTGGTCTAGAGGATTGAGAAGTTCAGTGAATTGACCAAGGTCACAAAACCAAGATGTGTCAGAGCTAGGACTTGACCCCAGGCTTTCCTAGCTGCTGTCAGGCTGCCTCTCTCCTTAGAAGGTAGAGATAAAAAATTCCCATTTCTGAGTGGAACTGAAGGATGATAAGCAGGACCATAACTAATGGTTTTGATGCCTGAGGCAACTACTAAAAAACCTGCTCTCAGATCAGCTTTATAAGACAAATGCAATGGGGAAAGGTCACCACTTTGGGGTGGGGGTAAGGGGAATAAAGACCCTGCTGCTGGAGAGACAAGAGAGACCTCTTGGACATAAAGGAAGTAAAGTGGAGCTAGGCCACTCTGGGGTAAGGTATCTGTTAGTTTCCTATTTTAAGTATTTCTTGCTAACTGGTGCAATGGAATGCTCTGGGTTTGAGTTCCAGCTCTGCCATTTACTACAATTAAACTCTAGCACAATTAACCTTTCTAAGCCTCACTGTACTCATTGTTAGAATGATTGGGGTGGACTTGATAACCTCTAAAACTCCTTCCAACTGCTACTCTGTTAACCTAAATCAGTTGTTTCTACACTGGTGGAGTTCCAGTATTGACTGAACTCTCTCAGTCTTAGTGCTCTGGGATAAAGTCCTTATGGCATCTCCCTAGTTCTGATTCTAAGAATGAGGTTCCCACTGAAGTAACTCAGAGGTATTATTAGTCACAGATGCCTTAATAGAGGGCTAGAAGGTGGCTACGTGGTGCAGTGAATAGAGCACCGGCCCTGGAGTCAGGAGGACCCGAGTTCAAATCCAGCCTCAGACACTTAACACTTACTAGCCATGTGACCTTGGGCAAGTCACTTAACCCCAATTGCCCTGTACTCCCCCCTCCAAAAAAATTAGTCAGAGGGCTAAGCCAGGATTTGAGACCAATGAACCATGCAGTCAGTCTCTAAACTAAAGGGGGCAAAAGAATATAAAACTCACACCTCCTAAGCTGATCTGGTGTGTCTTTGTCCCCTTTCTTGATTCTTCCAAGACAAGTGATTCTTCTGCCATGTAACTCTTAAGCAAAGTGTGGAAGGAGGTGAAATCTAGGGGGTGAGTCAGCAGTCACTCTCCTCCAGGACCTATTTCATTATTTATTCTCATAACGGAAGTAAGTAGTACAGTAGAAGTGGTCTATCTTCTTTCTTACTTGAACTAGATGTGACTTGGGTGATTCAATTCAACAAACATCTACTGTGATCCAAGCACTCTAGCAGCCGCTTGACTTATTGATTAGTACTCTTAAGTGACAAGCAATTCACTTAACCTCTGGTGTGACAATGCTTCTACTACCTAGTTCATAAGGGAGAAAGAAAACACATTTTAAACTTTATATAAATTAAAGCTATTATTACTGTATGTTAGTATCTTCTGCTGTTGTTGCTGTTGATGTTGAGTCTTATCTGACTCTTTGTGACCAAGTTTGGGGTTTTTCTAGCAAAGATACTATAATGTTTTGTCATTTCCGTCTCCAGATCATTTTTACAAATGAGGAAACTGAGGTAAACAGGGTTAAGTGACTTCAGGGTCATATAGCTAGTGTCTGACGCCAGATTTGAACTCGGGGGTTCTTGACTCCAAACCACCTAGCTGCCCAACTATCTTCTGGCACCTTTTTCAAATGAGGCAGGTTTGGATTCTAGCTCTTCCAGATCTCTGTTCTTTCATCTTTAACATTTCCTATTTCAGTTAGTCATTATTTACTAAGTACTTATGTCAAGCACAGTACTAAATGCTGGGAATATTTTTTTTAAAAAGGCAAAAACACAATTCTTGCCCTCAAGGAGTCCACATTCTAATGTAGACAGCATATAAAAAATGTACATACAAGGTATATAGGGTATATATGGAAGGTAATCTCAGAGGGAAGCCACTCACTAGCAGTGGGGGAAAGATCAGCAAAGATGCTTGTAGAAGGTAAGGTTTGAACTGAGCCTTAAAGGAAGTCAGGAGACTGAGGTGAGAAGGGAGAACATGGAAGGCATAGGGAAGAGCCAGCACAAAGGCATGACCTTGGGATATGGAGTATCAAGTCAGAGCAACTGCAAGAAGGACAGTGTCACTGGATTCTAAAGTGCATGGAGGAAAGACTAGAAAAGGCCTAGGTTGTAAAAGTCTTTAAATGCAAACAAAGGATTCAATATTTGATCCTAGAGATAATGGAAAACCAGTGGAGTTTACTGAGTAGGGATGTGGCATGGTCAGACCTATCCCTTAGGAAAAATCAGTTTGTCAGCTGAATGGATTGGGTTGGGGATGGAATGGGGTGGAGGAGGATTGGGTTGGAGATGGATTGGAGTAGAGAGAAATTTGTGACAGAGAGGCCAATTACAATAGTCCAGCCATGAGGTGATAAGGACCTGCACAAGAGTGGCAACTGTGTGAGTAGAGAGAAGATGTATATATGAGATGCTGGAAGACAAAAATAACATTTGACAACAGACTGAATTTGTGTTCTGAGCATGAGTGGAGAGTTGAGGTTGGCACTAAGGTTATGAATGGGGGTGACTGGGAGGATGGTGATACTCTCAATAGTAATAGGGAAGTATGGAAGAGATTGTCGGGGGTGGGAAGATGGGGAAGATGAAATAAGGAATCAATTAGGAAAGAATAAAAAGGCTATCTTGCAGCAGTGAGGGCCCAATTGAAGTTGGATAACATGAATTCATAGTATACCAATTCAGGGTGGTTGTGAAACTTCTTCATTTCATGGCTAAGGAGTTCATATCTGATTTATCTTAACTCCTGCCTTGAGGAAAAGTAGAAGAATATAAAGCGCTCCATTAGGAATAAATTAATCTAAAGACCAACTGGGAGTTTCCTAAGAGTAGGGCCCATTTTCTCCATCAGACAGTGGACTCCCTAGAGAGTGGGGTGGGCACAATCAAACCCTGATTACAGTGGGTAATTGACTGATTAACAACCCAGGCTGACTCTTTCCAAAAGTCTAACCAGAGGACATGGAATTAATGAAAGGACCCTGGAACTTTCCTTCTAAAGGACAGTGCTAGGATTCCAGAGGTTTAATGGGATTACAGAATCCCAGAATTGGAAGGGACATCAGAAGTCCCATAAATGCACAAAAATTCTCCCTCTCTAATGCATGCAACAGGTGGTCATGCAACTCTTGTTCAAAATAAGTCCTCCTGTGAGGGAAAACCTTCTGCCACTGAGTCAATCCATTCCATTTTTAGACAGCTCCATTTGTCAAAAAGTTTTTCTATCATATTAAGCTTAAATTTACCTCTTTACAATTTTCAACCATTACTGCTAATTCTGCTTCCTGGGATCAAGAAGAAAAAGTTTATTCCTTTTCCCAAGGAACAGCCTTTCACATATTTGAAGATGGTTAGCATGTTTCCCTTAAATCTTTTCTTCTAACATCCCTAGTCTCTTTAGCTGATCCCCTAGTGGATCTTTACAGGGCACTGGAATGAATTCTGGGGCAGAGGTGACATGGAGGAGAATACCAAAAACAGGTTTCATCCCTCTATAACCAGCCTGGCCTCAAGCCTTCCGTGATACAGGTGAAGACCTCAGATAGGACCAGGGACTAAATATCTGTCCCATACCCTCTCCTACTCCACACCAGTCCAGGAATAAAACAAAACCAAACCCTACACACTTCACCTTTTTGAACACCACTTTTACACACACACACACACACACACACACACACACAAAGTAGGGGAGACTGGAATAAGTCTTACAGTAGAGCAGACCTAGTCAAGGGTGAATACCTAAAAGTTGCCTCCCCTTGAATAATCAATAAGGTCTCAGAACTCCATTGACTTTTACCTTAACCATCCCACCACTTTCTATCTCTTTCTCAGGGATAACAATAAAATCAGTATTACCTCTGCCACTATGGAAAGGGTGACAATCTACTGGCTGTGTTACCCTGAGCAAGTTCCTCAACCTCTCTCATTCTCAGTTATTTCATCTGTTAAATGGGGATAGTAATAGCTTTTACCTTACAGGGTTGTAGTGAAGACAAAAGCAGGTAACATGAAAAGCACTTTGTAAACCTTTAAGAGCTATATAAATGGTAGCCATTATTATTATCATTACTACACTGTGGCTTTACTCAAAATATTTGTGATTCCATCATGAAATGCAGAGGCAAAGGCTCCCTTCCCTGAGCACCACTCCATCCTTCCTCATACCCATCCATGGTTAGCTCCATTCTTCCAATGGGCCTATCCCACTCTTTCTTCTGCTTCAGGTACCATGACCCTGGGAAAGTTACTTAATCCTTCTCAGTCTCACTTTCCTCATCTACAAAATGGGCATAATAATGACACAGAATAGTTGTGAGAATAGGTAGATAAGAGTGTCAGTCCTGGAGTCAGGAAGACCTGATTTCAAATGTGGCCTCAGAAACATGCTAACTGTGTGATCCTGGGCAAATCGACTAACCCCCCCCCCCTGCCTTACTTTCCTCATCTCTATAATGGGGATAATAATAGCACATACCTCGAAAGGTTGCTGTAAGGATCAAATAAGATAATAAGTTTAGAGCAGCTAGCACAGTGCCATAGTAAGCACTATATAAATGTTAACTGTTATCATTATTATTGCTGTATACATAAATATGTGTGTGGGCACTTATATGCATGCACAACCTTAAAGCACTATATCAATGGTGACTATTATCACGATCATTCCAATGTGTCCTCTGAAGTCCTCTTTCTATTGTTGACAAACTGCCCATCATATTAGATCAATGCCCTCTCCATGGAAATTGCACTGTTTATATTTTGCATTTACTTACATGGGTAAATTTTCTCCACATAGAATGTAAGCTCTTTGAGGAGAGGGATTATTTTATTTTTTGTACTGCCTGATATATAGTAGGTATTTAATAAATTCTTGTGGAATTGGATGGCATAAACTATGGAGAGTGCAGCTTGAGGAAGGAAGGAGAATAAAAGATGCACTTTGGGCCAACACGTTCTATTCTTCTGGGCAGACTAACGCTTCTCGTCGAGGAATCCATTTCAAAAACCTCATACGTGGCGGGGTCGTTGGTGAGGATGATGGAAGGACATGACAGAAGAGTTGAATTATCTCATCTTGTTGCAATTTTCACTGACATCTGGAACAACAGGCTGGAGTTCAGATGCAGGACTAACTTCTCAATTAGCCTTGGAAGATTCCCAGGGTGAAGGGGCAGGACTATTTTGGGAACAGCTGTCTCACCCATGTTGGAAGAAGATGTCTAATTATGTCCCTCTCCCTCACTGAGAGCAAGCCCCCACTTCAGGGAGACTCCCTCTCCCCGCATAGGGTAAGATTTCACCAGCAAATGCAAACCCATTCCCTGAAAGGTTCTTTTCTTGGCATTCTGATTGGTGCCTAGAGAAGACATAATTTTCATTCTCTCTCTGTCTCTGTCTGTCTCTGTCTCTCTTTCTCTCTCTAGTTGAAGGTTGGGGGTGAGAAAGGAATAGAGAAGAGGCTGATGGAAGTGAGGAGAGGAGAAAAGTCTCTATTTCAATGATCAGAAAGAGAGAAAATTGAACCCTTAGCCCATAAGAAGACACAATGGTGGGCATTGATGTTTTCATTAGTCTTCTATTCATTGAGGGGTGAGGAGAAATCAGAGATAGTAACCTGCTCCAGTGTCCTGTCCCAACCCCATGACCAGCCTGGACACATGGGTGAGGAGTCCAGCTGGTGAACAGCGTTATTTCTAGTCAGCAGAAGTCTCCAGCAATGAAGTCATCATCAGCTTGGGAGCCTGGTGACTAAGTTAACAACAACCACACCACAACAACACAACATCAACACAACAGGCATTTACATAGTGTTTTAAGGTTTGCATAGTGCTTTATATCCACTATCTCATATAAGTTTTGAAACATCACTGGGTGTCACAAATAACTGTGCCATCATTCTGGAGTGTGAAGGTAGCATTTTAAGGAGATATTTAAAGAGAAGAGAAAATGACTCCGATGGCCAGTGGCTCTAGAAGTGATTACCAAGTCTTTTGCTTTGGGACAGAACTGGCTTAGCTCTGAAGCAAGTAGCTGACCCAAGTGAGTCTTCAGGACAAAGTGCAGCTGTACCTGGTCAGTAATATAGGAAATCTTGTTTTTTCCAAGTGTTCCAGGTGGCTGGAGGTGGGGAGGGAGAAAATTTCAGTGTAATGTGTTTTGTATAATAATAATAATAATAATAATAATGATGGCAGCTCACATTTATATCGCACCTACTATGTGTCAAGTACTATGCTAAGCACTTTACAATTATTATCTCATTTCATCCTCCCAACAACCCTAGGAAGTAGGTACTATTATTAGCCCCATTTTACAGTTAAGGAAACAGGCAAAATAAAATTGTGACTTACCCAAGGTCACACAGCTAATAACTATCTGAGGCTAGATTCGAACCCAGATCTCTCTCCTGACTCCAGGCCCACTCTATCCACTTTTCCACCTAGCTGTCTAGACATCTTGTGTGTCATGATTATATTTGGTACCACCCAAGGTTATCTGTGATGACACAGTAATTCAGGTACAGGCTGAACTGCATGTAAATGATTGAAAAAGCATTTATTAAGCACCTACTATGTGCCGGGCACTATCCTAGATTTGGAGGGCACAAATACAGAAGTAAAGTAGTCCTTGCCCCCAAGGAACTTATATTTGAACAAAGGTAGATAATTAGTGGAATTCCATTAGTGGAATGTTGGCTAGGTAAGGAAATTTGGTCTGGGGAGTCCTAGGGAAGGTTAGCAGAGCCATAAGTGGTGATTGTCAAATCCTTTAAAGAAATAACAGTAGTATCAATTTGATTACTGTTCCTAAAGCAAGAAATGGAAAAGGATGGGGGTAGAATGCTAAAGGAGTAGCCAAAATTTTGGATGGCAAGAAGGGTAAGATGGATGGATGGATGGATGGATGGATGGATGGATGGATGGATGGATGGATGGATGGATGGATGGATGGATGGATGAATGGATGGGTGGGTGGATGGATGGATGAAGCTGATGGACGGGATGTAAAGCATGGTTTGGAACTGGCTAGGTACAGTCAGTGGGTTAAATGAGTATGTAGTCATCATCTTTATGGAAGTGATGAGATTCTGCCCTGTACTTCCAGCATATCTGAGAGACATTACACCTACCTACACCTCAGGGATGCTATGGAGGTAAAATATAAAATACAAGAGTACTTTTGTGAAGATAAAAGTTATATTAATCCAAGTAGTTATTGTTATTATTATTGTTTGCTGTTATTATTGTTATTCTCTAAGCTCAGAATTAGGAAAGAGAAGGAAGTTCTCTGTCAGGACCTGAAGAGGAGAGGGCATGGCTGAACCCCAATGGCCTTTTATAAGGCTGTTGACAAGAGAGGCTTTTCAGAGAGCAAAAAGCCATTTCCTCCCAACCAGAGAGGAGCCCAGTGCACTCTTGTGTTATAGGAATGTAAATTTTTAAGATCTTCCCTTCCCCTAGGTTAAGTGCACCTGGAGCCTGTGGTGGGAGGCTTGTTTTTCAGGAAGCCCACACCTTGGTTCTTTGTGATTGGGCAGTGGGTCAAGAGGGTTGTTAACATTCTCTGAGCCAGGAGAAGGCTATATAAGCCCTGATAGGAGGCTTTGCTTTGGGGCTCACTTTGACAAGTGTTGTATGATTTGACCAGATGAGACTCTGGGCAGCCACTGAGAGCCCTTGGGCTTTGAAAAACCCAGATGTTGATGCTTCCCTCTCTGGTAACTGTGATTTGGTATGGATGTAATGGTTGGACAGTTTGGAAGCCTGTCTGCTTGATATATTTTTCTGTTTTCTTGTAACTTCTGTCTGTATACTCTGAAGTTTGGGGTGCTGACTTTCCCCTGAACAAGGTAAATGATATGTTTGATTGATTAAAGTAAGCTTGTTAACCCATTCTGAGTTGCTTTCCTTTAGCAAAGCAGATCCAAGAACCTGTGTTGGCATCCATCCTGAGGATGCTGGGGTGCTTGCTGCTACATCTTGTCCTAAAAGTCATTGAGAAAGGGATGGTTCAGGGCACAACTTAATTGGCCCTAATAATAGCTATTTCCCAATCACACCCTCTTCCTCTGTGACTGAGTAGTTCTTCATTGCAGATGATCTTCCCAGGCTGCAGCAGGCAAATGCAAATTGAAATGGTATCCAGGTTGCCTGGTCCCTTTCCCCTTACATGACCCCCTGCTATTACAGTAATAGGGATAAACTTAACTAGAAATAGGGGCTACTAATCTGTACATAAGGAACCCTATGGGCTACATACTGACTTAGTTTCAAAATGTTTCACTGTATTTTTATTTATTTTGTTAAATATTTCCCAGTTACATTTTTTTTGGAGGGGAAAGGTAGGGCAATTGGGGTTAAGTGACTTGCCCAAGGTCACATGGCTAGGTTTTTTTTTTTTTTTTATGTGTGTGTTAAGTGTCTGAGGCCAGATTTGAACTCAGGTCCTCCTGACTCCAGGGCCAGTGCTCTAGTCACTGTGCCACCTAGCTACCCCTCCCAATTACATTTTAATCTGGTTCAGACCATACTTGGGAGTTTTGTGTGCCATGGGTAGTCCTCTGACTGCATGTGGTACCTCTGCCCCAGGGCATGTAGTTCACCTGTTTGAGGTACTTCCTAGAAGTGCCCTATCATACCACAACATCTCAACTCTGTGAAACTGTGCCCAAGATCTGGGGAGGAGAGCTGGGCTGGCCCAAAGATCAGGAGTTGGGGGTATGGTCAGGGGACCTGTAGAACAGGGCACAAACAAGTACATAGAGAAAGACAGGCTCCAATTCCCTTCAGTCCAGGCAAATACAAACTGGCTTGTAGGGAAAATACAGGGAAAAGTGATCTCAGGCCTAAGTAGTGTGTGCATCATGGCCAAACAATGGCAGATGCTTTCCAGAGGGGAAAACTGGAATTCTTCAAAATAGAGTAAAGAAAGCAAAGTCTTTGGCTGTTCCCATCCTGAGAAAGAAAACAAGAGACAAGGAAAAGGAGTCATCTCTGGGAGCCTGGGAAGACAGCTGGAGAATGTCCATTGTAACCACATGCTCAGGCTAGACCAGGCTTCTGGCCCTGGGGCAGTCAGGAATCTGAGCCTCTGACAAAGATAATCTGGTAGCAACTGGAGCTGATGCCACCACAGCTGCTGGCAGAAATGGAGCCAAACTGAACCAGCAACTGAGTAACAGGGAGAGGTTGGAGGAAAGAGAGGCTGTAAAGAGAATAGTAGAGAGGAAGGGAGGAATGGGCTGACTACCACAAACTAACTGCAAAGCTTTCTCCCCACCCCTCCCCAGACGGGTGGAGCTCACCCCTTAAGAATATGAATGATCTTTCAGTGTGCTCTTCAGTTCCATTAATGGAAATATAATGTCCTGAAGAAGGGCAGTGACGGTGCTGATAGTCCTCCCTTGGGCAGATCACTTCTGGAGGACTGTTTTCTGGAAGGTCATATTTTAATAAGGCCATTGACAAGCTAAAGAACATCCAGCATGAGGCAACCAGGGTGGTGGTGGTTAGAGAGGAAGTCACATATGAGGACTGGTTGATAGAACTAGGGACAGTCAGAGGGTAGAAGATACTTAAGATGTTGGAAACTGGGGGACCGGGAGTGCGGAATGAGAGAAGTCTCCAAGTATCTGAAGGGTGGCATGAGGCAGAGAGATTAGGCTTGCTTTTCTCAGCCCTAGAGGATAGAACAAAGTGGTGGCTGGAAGTTATGAGGAAGAGGTGAGGATTTTAGCTCAAGATAAAGAAAATCTTCCTGATAACTAGAGGTACCCAAAGGTGGAATGGTCTGTCTCTGGAAGAAGTGAGTTTCTTACTGCGAGAAGTTTCCAAGTAGAAATGGGACAACCATTTTGTAGAAGAGAGTTCTATTTAGTTGGGAGTTGGATTAGATTCATTCGCTAGCTCCTCCAATTATGAGATTGGAGAGAATTTTGATTCTGTGATTCATTCAGTCATCCATTCAATAAACATTGTGCTAAGTCCTGAGGATATGAAGATGTCTGAGACATAGACTTACCCTCAAGGAGCTTACAATCTAATAGGGGAAACTCCATGCACACTAGTAACTATGATAAAGGGAGAGCAAGACAAGAGGAAAAGCAAAGTGTAAGCAACATGCTATCAGAAATTTGAGGAAGCAGAAATCACTTCCACTTAGGGGAGGGGGGAGGTCATAGAGAACACAGGGCCTAAGGTGATTGTTGAAGGAAGGAAAAGACTATAACACATAGAGATTTGGATGGGGTAGGCGTCCATTCCAGGTAACAGAAGTGAATGACTATATGAATAAATGAATGAAAAAAATATAGTAAGTACTTAAGGTTTGTCAAACACTGTGTTAAATGCTGGGAATACAAACAGAAAAATCAATTAGTTACTGCTTTCAAAGAACTTATACTCGGGGCGGCTAGGTGGTGCAGTGAATAGAGCACCGGCCATGGAGTCAGGAGGACCAAAGTTCAAATCTGGCCTCTGACACTTGACACACTTACTAGCTGTGTGACCTTGAGCAATTCATTTAACCCCAATTGCCCTGCCCTCCTCCCTCCAAAAAAAAAAAAAAAGGCAAAGAGCTTACACTCTACACATAGAGGAGGATTCAGTGGAGGAGCAGATGGAAGGACTTGTTGGTTCTGAGTGTTTAGCTTTAGGACAGATGGCAAAGTCCAGGGGGTATTAGCAAGTCAAATAGCAGTTTTTTTAAAAAATAATTTTTCTGTGCTTTTTTTTTGAGGGGAGAAGGCAGGGCAATTGGGGTTAAGTGACTTGCCCAAGGTCACACAGCTTGTAAGTGTTAAGTGTCTGAGGCCAGATTTGAACTCAGGTCCTCCTGACTCCAGGGCTGGCCCTTTGTTCACTACACTACCTAGCCACCCCAAATAGCAGTATGTGGGAGACTAAAGGATGAAGTAGCAAAGCAGATGTTAAAAGCAAATTGTCTTCCATCTTACAGCAAAAACTGTAGTTAAGAGCTGGTGATTCCCAGCTCACCTAATCAGTATGAGTAGCCAAGTCCAGGCAGCAATAGGGTTGACATAGAGGGTCCTGGCTTACCATCTTTGGAGAGAGAAGAGTGGAGTAGAGGGTGGGAATAGAGTCAGAACTCTGGCAGAGGATGGGATGTTGGAGTCAACATCCAGGCAGCAGGGGGAAAGGGGGAAAGAATCATTGACAAGAAAGTCAGGAAGTGCTTTCCACAGTGGCTGCTCTTGCTAAGTCTTCAGTATGGCATATGGACCTAGCAGTGCAGGAAGGCTGGGTAAGTCACTGAACCCCTCACTGCCCAATGTAACTTTCTAAGACTAGAAAGAGCCAACCTGAGTTGGTAGAGGGAGTTTCCTCAACAGGGATTCACCTATGCCAGTAAAATCACAGGTCCAGTCCCTACCCCTGTGTAAGGGTAATCAATAACACCATGAGAATGGTTATAATCACTAAGGGAGAAAAGAGAGTAAGGAAAAAAAGGCCAAGGACAGGACCTTGGAAATATCCACATGTAAGGGGGGGAAGGAAGGCAAGAAACTGGCCAGGTAGCAGAGGAGATTCGGTCAGAGAACTAGGAGGAGAACTATGTCAGGGCAATCAATGCCCCAGAAGCCATGGGAAGAAGGAACATCTCAAGGAGTGGATGGTTTAGCGTCACATGCTACAGAGAGGTCAAGGAAGAGCGAAGGGAGAAAAGACCTCAGATTTCATCCAAGTCTGAGATTCTATGCCTCTGGTCCTTTAGAATTTTAAGTAAGAATTCAAGGTGAAGCCTTAGGCTCTGAACTATTTCTCCCAGCTTGGGAGAGACTCAAACTAGTGTCTAGCCTGAGAGAAACAGGTCAGTGTCTCGCTAATTCATGGGAAAATACCCAGTAAGGAACAACTGAACTCCAGACTGCAGCCAAGTCTTGTCCTCTATGTCCTATACTTGTCAGGCTCCTGCCAAAAGGCAGGCAGATGTATTTTCCAGTGCCCCAAAATGGTCTTTAATAGACAAAGAGTGGCTTTTTTTCCTGAGTATTATTGATTAAACTGCTAGGGTTGGGAGTGGAGAAAAGGAAGCTAATTTGATCTTAAGTTGCATTAATCGAAGTATAGTACTCAGGTCATGATATGTATTAGTCCCACTGGTCAAACAACATCTTGAGTATTGTGTTCAGTTTGGGGACTGCATTTTCTTCTCCTCAAAGTTTGATCATTTTTTTGGCCTTTTTTGGGGAGGGCAATTGGGGTTAAGTGACTTGCCCAAGGTTACATGGCTAGTATTTGTGTTAAGTGTCTGAGGCTGAATGTGAACTCAGGTCCTCCTGACTCCAGGGCAGGTGCTGTATTCACTGTGCCACCTAGCCACCTGGGGACTGCATTTTCAAAAGAAAAAAGTCAGTCCTTCCATGCCTCATCACGGTATAGCTGAGACCTTGTAGACTCCTCAGGAAAAGAAAAAACTCTTGCAGCTCTTACCAAGCTGGAAAGGCTGCAAGGATGGGCCCACAAAGGTCTCTCTGTCCTTTAAGGATTAGCTTCACTAAGTTTAGAGAGGCCAGAAGGCTGCACATGAGATTATGAATTGTTTGAGCCACAGCAAGTAAGGAAATTATCTACCTAGGCATAGGGAGGCTGTGACTTTTTTTTTTACATTTGAAATTTTTTATTTATCGATTCAGATTTGTGATTTTGTTATTATTTTATGTGTAGTTCTTGGAAAAGAAACACATTTCACTTCATACAGATCAGCGTTTGCCTAGGGTACTGGGTTGCCCTATGCCAAATGACTTGCCCAAGGTCACAAGTCACATGCAAGACTTGAGGCCAGACCTCTTTGAGGCTTCAACTTTTGATAAGTGGAGTAAACACACACAACAAATTAATCATAGCTAAGTGGCACAGAGTGAAAGGCCTGGAGTCAGGAAGACTCATCTTTCTGAGTTCAAATCCAGCCTCAGACATTTACTAGCTGTGTGACCCTGGACAAGTCATTTCACCTCAATTACCTCAGTTTTTTCCTCTGTAAAATGAGCTGGAAAGGGAAATGGTAAACCACTCCAGTATCTTTACCAAGAAAACCTCAATGGGGTCATGAAGAGTCAGACATGACTGACAACAAAAACAAGAAGTAATGAAAAATTGTAAATAGAATGGTCAGGCATCTAGAAACCCCATCATGCAAGTCATTGGAGGAAGCAGGGATGTTTGAAAGGAAACTGGGGTATAAACTAGAATATTTAAGAGCTGTAAAGAACTTTAGAAATCATCTAGTCAAACCTTTACATTTTCCAGATGAGGCCTAAAGAGCTTAAGCGACTCACTCGAGGTTATGGAGTTAAAAATAGCTGACATTTCCATAACTCTTTACATATATTATCTCCTTCGATCCTCAAAATAACTCTGTAAGGTAGAGTAGTGCAAATATTATCAGACTCATTTTCATATTAGAGGAAACTGAGAATTGGATAAGCTAAGTGACAGAGAGTGAGTCCTACAGCTAGTAATTGGCAACGCTGGCTGAAGGCAGCCCTGGCTTTAAGCCCGTAAGACTTTTGTTGTATATCAGTGAGGGTCACTAAACCCTACATGAGATCTTTACAGGCCACATTCTTACTTAGAAAACCATACATGTTTATTTTTTCTAAAAATACATCAACACATTAAAATCAGGTAGGAACTACATTTTAATTTAGTTCCGGCAGCACTTAGGAGTGTTGAAGCTTGTGCTACAGGACACTGCCACTGAGTGAAGACTAGAACCCATGCATCTTGGGTGGAGGAGGATTGGTGGATCTCCTGTCAGAGAACCTAGATTCAAATCCCCATCCCGTTCTTCACTTCCTGGATGATCTCTGCCAAGTCACATCTTCTCTGGACTTCAGTTTCCTTCCCTGTCAAGTGAACGGGTGAGGCCGAAGTCTTTTGAGCTTTAAATCTGTGGTACCAATTCTTTGCTTGCACCTTTTCCCACTTACTACACTGAGTGAAAGCGGTCCTCAAATATTTTCAGAAGAGGAACATCAGCTACACAACCCACAATACTCCCCCTGAATGTGGCTAGAACCTAAAGGATTACTGGAAAATATTTAACAAACTAAAGATACAATAGAATATAGATAATGTCAATCTGTGGTTTTCTAAGTCAATATGTGGCCCTCAATGGTTTAGTGGCCCCTTTCAATTTGAGTTTGACATCTACTCTAGAAAGAAGAAATATAATCATGAAATGTCAAATTTCATAGCTGGAAGGGGACAACAGAGATCATCTGCCCAACCATTCAATTGAATTAAGTGCCTACTTTGTGTCAATCATTGTGCTAGGTGCTAGGAATACAAAGTCACAAATGAAACAAAGAAGCTTACATTCTATTGGGAGATGCTACATGAGCACTTGTAACTATTTGCAAAATATATGGAAAACAAATACAAAGTCATTTGTTGGGGGGGGGGGAGGTAGAGAAGGAAGGAAGGAAATAAATATTTCTTAAATACCTACTATGTGCCAGACACTGTTTTCAGGGCTTTCCAAATATCTCATTTGATTCTCACAACAACCCTGGAAGGTTGGTGATTTTACAGTTGAGGTAACTGAGGCAAACAAAGGCTATCATACAACCAGTAAATATCTGAGGCCCTGGGTGGATGAAGGAAAGGAGGCACCAGCAGCTAAGGGAACCAGGAGAGGGTCTCATGTGGGAGGTATCATCTGAACTGAACTTTGAAGAGAACTAAAGATACTAAGAGGTAAGTGGGGGGGGGGCATTCAAGCTATGGGTGGGGGTATAGTTGGTTCAAAAGTATGGAGACAAGAAATGAAATGTCACACAAATAGGCTTGTTTGTCTGGCCCATAGAATACATGAAGGAGAGTAATGATCAATACATGAGTCTGGCAAGCAGGCTGGTACCATTCTGTGAAGGACTTTTAAATGCTAGGCTATGTGTTTTATCCTAGAGGCAAGAGGGAGTGACTGAAGAATGAAGAGGAGTGACATGGTCAGATCTGTGAGTTAGGAAGATTGTTTTGGCAGCTGGATTTAAAAGTAAAGAGATGGGAAGCAGGAAGACCAAGTAGGAGGCTGATGCAATAGCCCAGACAAGAGGGGGAGAGTTCTAGAACTAGGTAATGACTACGTCAGCAGAGAAGAGTGACAGATGATGTGAAGGCTGAATTGACAAAACTTGGCAACTGCCTGAGGATAGAAGGAAAGGAAAGAGTCAAAGATGATCCTGAGGTCTTAGTGGTATTCTCAGCAGAAGAAAGCTTGGAGGAGGTAAAGTGATTTACTGTGTTTGGGACATGTTGAGTTTGAGATTCTTCTGGTATATCAAGGTAGAAATGTCCAGCAGACAGTTACTGATGGATAAATGGAGCTCAGGAGAAAGATTAGAGTGAATTCTGCAGATGCAAAAATCATGTCCATATAGATTGCTGAACTTATGGAAGTAGTTGAGATAACCAGAAGAGGGCCTGGGATACAGTCTTGGGTACAAATACCTTTTGGGGAAGGAGAGATGAATAGTGACCAAGCCAAGGAAACTGAGGAGAAGCAATCAGGTAGGATTGACTAGGAAAATCAGGTGGTGTGACAGTCAGTAAGCATTTCTTAAGTACCTAATACATGTCAGGCACTATGACAAGTGATGGGGACACAAAGAAAGGCAAAAGATAGACTCTGCCTTCAAGGAGCTTATACTCCAGTGTTGAAGAAAACATATAAAAACTATGTGCAAACGAGATAAAATGGAGGTACTCTCAGAGGGAAGACATTAAAATAAGGACTGGGAGAGACTTCTTATAGAAAATGAAATTTAGCTGTTACTTGAAGGAAGTCAGGAGGCAGAGATAAGAATAAAGAGATTACCAGGCATGGGGGATAGCCAGTGAAAATTCAGAGAGTTGGCAGATGGGGTGTCTTGGGTGAGGAGCAGCAAAGAAGCCACCGAATTAAAGAGTAAAACATAAAAAGACTGTTAAGGTGGAAGAGGTCCAGGTTATGGAGGCCTTTAAAAGTCAAGCAGAGGATTTTATATTTGATCCCACAGGTGATAATGAGCCACTGGAATTAATTGAATATTTGGGTGATGTGGTCAGGACCTGCATTTTGGAAGATCAGTTTGACAGCTGAATGGCAACTAGACTGGAGATTAGTGGAACCAATGAATGGAAGTTCCTGAGGACCATATTTTGTGAAATGTATATGCAATGTATATAGTAAATACAAAATATATGCAAAGTAAATGTAAGATATGAGTTTTCTTTTCAGCAAGACAATTGGGGTTAAGTGACTTGCCCAAGGCCACACCGCTAGTAAGCGTATCAAGTATGTGAGACTGGATTTGAACTCAGGTCCTCCTGACTCCAGGGCCAGTGCTCTATTCACTGTGTCACCTAGCTGCCCCAAGATATGAGTTTTCTAACAGCTCAACTTTGCTTAAAATATAAGACATTCCACCCATTGCTTTTAGGAGAGAATATAAAATCCTTAACCCAGCATTTAAGGAAACTGGTTTATCTTTCCAGACTCATTTCATATTAGTCTGATTCCCCTTTATGCATGTTCGTGACAGCCTGAACCATTAAATTGTTCTCTGACCTCCAATAGACATTCCCCCTCTCTGGAATGAACCACTTCCTCATTCTCTCTTTTTAGAAAACTCCATAACTCAGTTGAGGTGCCACCTTTTTCAGGTAGCCATTTCAGACTCCCCAGAATAAAAGTCTCCTTCCCCTTTCTCTAATGTTCCTAGCACACTTTGTCTAGAACAGATCTCACCCTTGCTCCTATCATAATCTTTGTACTGTATTTGTCTATATACATGCCATAGTTCCTCCAGCAGGATGTAAGCTCCTTGAGGATAGCAAACACATCCATTTTTATCTTTGTCTCCCCAATATCTAGTGGAATACCATAGTCTTTGAAGAATAAAAGTTGTCAGTTGTACAAAGGGTAACGGAGAGGAATATGGTAGGCATGAGTTGGTCAAAACATCTTATCAAAGAAGGAGTTGCAGAAGAAAAACAGTAAAAATGCCAATAGAAAGATGTATTATCAGAAAGGGGAAAGGTGAATGAGTCAAGTGGAGAGAATGAAGGTCAAACAATGTTAAACTGGATGGTGTCCATCCAATTTTAAAAATCTAGAAGGAGGCTCCCAAAATGTAGAATGGACCTCCCAGTGGAGGATTTACGGGAGCACATATATAAGAATTTCTCGGGATCACAAAGCATAGAGGAGTTGCAATCTCAACTGTTGGAAGGAATGTTCACACCTGACAAGATCATAAATCCACAGAAGTATTGTAATAGCATAGAATCATAGATTTAGGGCTAGAAGAGACATTAGAGGCCATCTAGTATCCCTTCATTTTACAGATGAGGAAACTTCAGACAAGGAAAGGTTAAGTGATTTGTGCAAGGTTGTGTAGCTATTGAGTGACAGAGTTGGTATTTGAACTCAGATCATCAGGACCCAGCACATACTGGACACTCAAGCTGAACCAAATTGACCACCAGAGTTATACAATATCATCATTCCACTGAACAGTGGAACAAAAAGTAGTGCACTCCCTCTCACCTGGAGGCATTTGATCTGTCAGTAATGCTATTAGAATGAAATGCCTGCATTCTAAGGTTCTTTCGAAAGATTCTATAATTCCATGACAAAAAGTGGAGGAACTCAATGAATCCTAGGACCAAACTCTAGGCTTGTTCTAGTGGTGGTGCCCACCTTCCATCCTTCCTTCAGGGTCCAGTATGGGGGGTGGAGGACCCAGCAAACAAACACTATCAATCATGCCTCAAATTTTACTCAGGCTTCATGGGAGTTAACAGCATCTTCTCAAAGAGAGGGAAGGGCAGGAGAGAGTAATCTGATGGGCCCACAGACCAGTCACAGCACAGTCATTTGCTTTCCTTCACCTAAGCCTGCACCAACACCATTCTCTCACAAGTGGTTTAATATTACTAGGACATCATTAGGCCACTCCAGGTCTCTGGCCTCAGACATACCTATTCAGTCACCTTTCATCTCATCTATATATAATTTGTATTTACCTAGTTATTAACATGCTGTCTCCCTCTCTCCTCTCCCCATAGGTGAGCTCCTTGAAAGCAAGGGACTATTTTTACTTTTTGCTGTATCCCTAGAGCCTAGCATAGTGTCTGACATATAATAAGCATTTAATAAATGTTTGTTGGTTGATTGATCTTCAGGCTTTTAGCAGGCATTTTACCCACGTTACTCTGTCCCCTCTATCCAGTAAGAATATCTTGGTATTTAATTGAAAAATCCTTTTATCTACAGCCCGAACGCCAATTAACAGGGAACAACTCCATCTCAGATTACCCAGAGGCTCTAGGAAGATGAGGACTGTTCTTTTTTGATGTCGAGGGTGAATGCCACTGTCATGCAAAATTGGCACTAAGCAGAGAAATGATTCACGCTGGGGAAACCTGAGTGACTACAAATTCATTCATCTCCTGCTAAATCACTTGCAAGAAGGAGGAAAGAAGGATGAATAGCAGTAGGGCTGTTTCCCCTTGGGGGGAGGGTGGCGCTACGTGTTATTGGCTTCGGTATTGAGTGGTGTCCGTAGCTTATTCGCTCTCGGGGGGGGGGGGGGGGGGGAGGGATGGGGAAGGGAATGGAAGTGGGGACTGAAGGTACATGTTAAAGAATACAGCCCCCTGCTCAAGGCTCAAGAATGCCCAGGCATATTCTTTCCGGGACTGAAATGAAATTCCTCTCCTTTCCCAATTTCTACATCTTCCATGACATCCATCCCAGCGAGTAAAAGGGATTGGAGGGGGGATCGAGGGGAGAGGAAGAAAACCACCTCGAAAGGTTCCAGGCATATGCAATCGGGGAGTTGGAGGGGAGAGGGAAAGGGTGCCGTAAGCAAGGTTACTTACTTTTGCCAGGAAGACAGCATTCCTGATGGACCCCACCATTTCTCCTCCCTTGGGGTGTACCTTTGCCACGTGCATCCACATCCGTTCCCAGGTGTGGCTGTCAATCGGGAAGCCGCTCTTGTTGACATGGAACAGCACCCCTCCTTCTTTGTCTTCCTCCTCTGACCCCCCATTGTTGGTGAGGCACATGGATCGGGCGTGAGTGCTCCTGGACCGCGTTCCTTTGGCACCCTTGGGGTGGGGGCAGTGGTGAGCGCTTGATGTGGAGCCAGTCATGATGGGGTGGGAGGAAGGTTGGGAGAGAGTGTGGGGAGAAGCGAGAGAGTGAGCACCCTCGGAATATGTCTGGTCACCGGGATCAGTGCCCCATAAAAAAGGAAGCTTTCTCCATTGCACTCTTGGCTGCCGCAGGAAGCAGGCAAAGGAGAGACTACTATTAACTGAGAGATGGCAGCTGGACCTCTTCTCTTAGGGACTGTACCTAAAATCAGCAGAGACAGAAGAGACATACCGTTAAGTGGAGAAGGAGGCGAAAGGATAGATTTGTTTTGTCGGGGGGGCGGGGACTGTACTATGCTTGTCGTCCTCGAACTGGGTCCAAGCATCCTTGCATTTTCGAAAAGCTGACAGGCGGGGTGTAGGGGGCTGGGGGGGTGTGTTTGAACACAACGTCCCCTGCATCACCGAGAGGGTCCGCTCTACAATCGACACAATGCACCGCGCCCCCATTCCCCGCCTCACATATGTGGACAGACAGACAGTCCGGGACAGAGACGGAGGGAGATGGGAAAGGACAGGAAAAATAAAGGCAGTCCGCGGAAAGTGAACGAGGGACATCCCGGGAGTCCAAGTGCACGGTTTCAAACCCCACTGCGTGCCCAGATGCTGCTAACCGCGAAGCCAAGGGAACAGCACGTGAGCGCCCCTGACCGCAAAGCAGAGGAGCGGTAGCCTTGGACACCCCCTCTTTCTCCCAACGACCCCTCCCCAGTCCCTGCAGGTGAAGTGAGCAGCCCGTTTCGGGTTGAAGCACCGAATCCCTCCCCGCCCCACCCCCTTACCTCCCAATTCCAATGCAGGAGGCTCGGAGGGACTGGCTGAGTGGAGGAGAAACGGAGCGAGCCCCAGCCTCTCTAATCTCTTACCTCTGGGCAGTGGGGGTTCATTGCAGCAAAGCCTCTCCGGGCGGCTGGGGCTGTTGCTGCAGCTGCTGCTGCTGCGGCCGTCGCTTTATTCCATGTTCCATTATCGAATGTTATTTTGTGACATATAACCATGTCACCCGGCCGCCGCCGATGTTCCGAATGTGCCCATTGGCTCGCGCAACAAAGAGGGGCGGATCCCCGGGTCCACAGCTCTACAACCGGACGCTTCGGGATGCTCTGATTGGCTCAGGCAGATCCCCGGGAGGGAGGGAGAAAAAGGAGAGCCGGGCCTCCACGCGAAATCGGATCGCTTTCGTGCGCTGGACATTCATCTCCTAGCTCGTGTGGATGGAAGGCGGGATCCTGGAGCTGATGTACTTACGGCTGAGTTTCCTCGGGGACTGCAGTCCAAGGGAGGGGAGAAAAGCTGCATGCGAGAAGGGGTTCCCTGGGCTCGGAAAGGGTGGCGGAGGAATTGGTAATATTGTTGTATGCTTTAGAGGAGACCCTGACCCCACCAGGGATGAAGGTTCAGGCAGGTGGCCCTTTAAACGATATGTATAAACAAGTTCATTATTTTAATTTTTGTATCATATGTTCAAATGCCTAAAACCGGTCAAGAAGTCATGGGAAATGATATTTAAGAGACTATTGCGGATTAAAGTCCTTCAAATCTGAGTTTATAGACTAGTCTTCAATTCCGGGAAATCAGCCAAAAGGATCAGCAGCCAGCCTGCTAGGTGCCTCGCTCTTTTAAATGGGTTTGTCAGCCTCTGACCCAAAGGAGACGACGGAGCTTCTCACGTGAAGTTCTGAACCCTCACTATAAAGTAGACCCTTTTATTTTAACTTTTGTCTTTTTTTTTTTTTTTAAAGAGTGCAGTCTACCTTCTGCCCTCACTCACCTAGGTCAAATGGGATGCCTCCTTCTGTTGCCTGCACAGCCCTCCAGAGCTGGTGCCAAAGGAATATCCGCAAATGTGGCTAGCACAGTATCTTACACCCAGTATATTCTCAACACACAGGAATGGAATGAATGAATGAATGGATTCAGCTAATATTAAGTGCTTACTGCATAAGAAGCAGAGCGGCAGAGTAGATTAAGTTTTAGAGCTTGAGTCAGCAACAACTGACAGTCTACATAGGTTACACACTATTAGCTGTGTGACTGTGGGCAAGTCACTTAACTCTACCTAATGCAACTTCTTAGGCTTCTCTAAATTCGAAGATTGTAATCTGTTTTGGTAGAGAGTATAAATTACATACCCCTGAAAACATGTATACAAATCCTTGCTGGCAGATCAGGCACAAAATTTTGACCAGATTTGGGCCCCATCCTCATGGACCTTACAATTTTAATAGGGTCCTAAGACACTGTTGCAGAAAACAAATTTGCAACAGTACAAGAGGTGCAGCACAGGTGATGTGTCAAGTCCCCCAAGGGGAGAAGAAGGAAGGAAGGAAAGAAGGAAGGAAGGAAGGAAGGAAGGAAGGAAGGAAGGAAGGAAGGAAGGAAGGAAGGAAGGAAGGAAGGAAGGAAGGAAGGAAGGAAGGAAATAAATTTTCTAGTGGGATAGAAATCTTGATTCTAGTCTGGGATATATTTAAAAGGGGACTATTAGATGACTGTTTTGCATATGGTAGACAACCCCCCAAAAGTTGTTTGAAGTCTTCAAAATCCAAGGTAGTAACAATATTGCTGCCAGCATACTAGATCGCTTCCTAAGGGCCCCCTGTTGGAAATATGTTTTAATAAGACCAGCTGGTGGCTAAGTAGAAAGTGCACTGGACTTGAGAGTAAAGAGAACTAGATTCTAGTTCCTTGTCCTAGCCAAATGAACAACCTTGAGCAAGTTGGTTTGCTGCTGGTTCTCAATTTTCCTCTCTTTAAAATGGGTATACTATTACTTACCACCCATTTGCCGAAGTTAACCGAGAAGGACGAGGGAGTTCCCATAGAGAGGCAGTGTAGTGTGGGGAAAAGAACACAGGTCAGAAGCAATGACTTTTAGTCATTAATTGTAACATTTGTCATGTGTGTGATCTTAGGTAAACCTTTTCTGAACTGTAGTTTTCTTATCTCTTCACCTGTGAAACTGTTGCCCTGGTATTTCCCTTTCCCACCATACAGTGTTGTAGCCAGAATTGAGGGAGATAATAGATTTCAACCAATTTCTGTGGCTGCTATGTGCAGAGCACTTCATTAGATACCAGGGAAGATAACAAAGTGTAGATAAGGTCCCAGTCCTCAAACTTCCATATTACTTTGCCTTTATAGATACAGGCTTTCTAAGTGAAAACATTGATTTCCCCCTTACTCTACAGTTTCTCTCTGCCCTTCCCTCCCAATTCCCCTTTGTCCTTCCATTCTCTCCCACTCACCCCCTACCAATATATTATCAGGAAGTCCTAGGGGTAGAGAGTCTAAGGGCATATGGATGAAGACCTGAAAGCTGTGATCAGAAACTTGGCACAAGAACCTCTTACAAGAAAATCAAACCTCTTAATCACAAGTGATCAAACCCATCTGTGAATGCTGAAGGAGCCTTGGCAGGGGCCATGTTTTGGAGCACCTTCCTAATATGGTCCCCTTTTAGCTTAGCTCTAAATAACTGTTATTCTCCTTTTAATTCAGGTCCTACTTTGCCTGAATGAAAACCCTAGGGCTAGAAAGGACCTGAAGAGACACCTTAGCACCACCAGGTCATTGAGAGAAAAGCATTTGAGATCTTGCTTAACTCAAACGCTCAATCAATCAGTCAATCAATTATTCAACAAGCATTTATTGTGTCTGCTATGTGCCAGAGCTAGGTGAGCCTCCCCCCCCCCCTTTTTTGACCTTTCTTGGTATCCTCAGTGCTTAGCACAGTGATAGGTACTTAATAAATTTTTATTGACTTAACCTGACAAATGATTCATAAAACAATGTCTATAACTAACCAGAATTCTTTGGAACTATGTAGACCTGGCATGGGAGTGTAGAGATAGGATTTGACTGGTTGGCAAAAGAGCTAGAAAGGGAAGAATTAGAAATCGTCTAAGGCTAGAGAACAAGGTAGAAAAGCCCCTTTATTCTGAAGAGCCACCCAGATATAACGTTAATATAGGTTTTTTGGGGGGTTGCTTTTTAGAGTGGGGAAGGCAGGGCAACTAGAGTTAAAGTGACTTGCCCAAGGTCAGATGGCTAGTAAGTGGTAAGGGCTGAATTTGAATTCAGGTCCTCCTGACTCTAGGGCTGGTGCTCTATTCACTTCACCACCTAGCCAACCCCTTAAGGTATTTTTATTAAACAACATTCAGGTGAGCCAAGGCTAGAACCCTACTGTTCGATACTCTGATAAGACCATCTCATATCTGTGAGGTACTTTAAAGTTTAGAAAGCACATTCCCCTCAACAGCACAGCAAATATTAGTGTCCCCATTTTGCAGATGTGAAACTGAAGCCCAGAGAGCTCAGTGTCACACAGGATTTGGACCCAGATCTCGTAGCTCCCAATCCAGTGCTTTTTCCACTCCACCCCACTGCTTTTAATATGAGTGACATGATGAAATTGGGTTGTTCTCTTCAGTTGGAAACTTAATTTTTTTTGACAGGGGAAGGCAAAGCAATTGGGGTTAAGTGACTTGCCCGAGGTCACACAGCTAATAAGTATGTCAAGTGTCTGAGGCTGGATTTGAACTCAGGTCCTTTTGACTCTAGAGCCAGTGCTCTATTCTCTGTACCACCTAGCTGCCCCTCGATGGAGACTTTTGTGACACAATGCTTGTTCTCTGAAATTCAACAGATTTAGTATTTACAATGCAAAAAGTCCTGGGTTGGGTGCTGGTCAGACAATGATACAAACCAACAATCCCTGTCCTCAAAGATCTTCTAAACCTAACAAGGGGGATAGGAAATATATACAATAAACATGGACAAATATGCTTCTCTTCATTGGTTTAGGGAGCTCCCAGGTGCTCTCCAAGTGCTGGTCATCCCCTACTTGCTCTTCAACTTACAATCTCCAGAGTTGTCTGTATGGAGTGCTGAGAAGGTGAGGGGCACAGACAGTCTGTGAGGGTTGTTGTTGTTCAGTGGTGTCTGACTCCTTAGGACACCATTCTGGGTTTTCTTGGCAAAGATACTGGAACAGTTTGCCACTTCCTTCTCCAGCTCATTTTACAGATGAGGAACTGAGATAAATAGGGCTAAGTGAATTACCCAGGGTCATACAGTTAGTGAGTGTCTGAGGCCACATTTGAACTAGGGAAGATGAGTCTTCCTGACTCCAGGCCTGGCCCTCTATCCACTTCACCACCTAGTGACTCTGGTCTCCTTGCTGTTCTTTGAGTAAGACTCTCAGGACATTTTCCCAGGTTGTCCCCCATCCCTTCTCATTTCTCCCTCCTGGTTTCTTTGGTTTCCTACAAGTGCCAAATAAAATCCTAACTAATCCAGGAAGCCTTTCCTGATCCAATCTTAGTGCCTTCCCTCTGCTGATTATTTCTAATTTTTCTCCATATAAATCGTTTTTACAATTGTTTGCAGGAAGTCTCCCACATTACATTGAGTTTCTCTGGAGCAGGGACTATCTTTTGTTCTTTCTATCCCCAGCACTTAGCAAAAAAAGTATTGTTGTTCTTCAGTCCTGTCTGACTCTTCATGACCCCATTTGGGGTTTTCTTGGCAGAGATACTAAAGTCGTTTGCCATTTCCTTCTCCAGCTCATTTTACAGATCAGGAAACTGAGGCAAATGGGGTGAAATGCCTTGTCTAGGGTCACACAGCTAGTAAGTGACTGAGACCACATATGAACGCAGGTCTTCCTGACTCTAGACCCACTGTGCCACCTAGCCGCACCCCCATAGGAAGTACTTAATAAATGTTTATTGACTGTCCAACTTTCCATACTTCAGCATTGTCTGTTGAACTTGTTGAGGGCAACTAGATGCTGGCTCAGCATTTCACTATCTTGTGTGTACCACTTCTTTCCCTTAACACAGCTTAAGTCCCATATGTGTGTATGTGTGTGTATGTATATGTATATATATATATATGTGTGTGTGTGTGTGTGTGTGTGTGTGTGTATGTACGTGTGTGTGTGGTTTTTTTTTTGCTTCGCATCCATCATCAGTCTCAGCTTGTTCTGGTCTTTAACACTTCTGACACAATTCTTGGTGGGGTCTTTCGTATTTGTCCTTTCTGGACATTTCTAAATCCTGCCCCTACACTCTGACCATCCTCCCCATTCCACTTCCACTGGAATTCAGACTTTGCTCCTGTGACCATGGACTCTGATGGGTAAGCTCTTACCTTATCTGGCCTAGAACCAGGTCACCATGCCACTTCCTTGCTCCCTTTTTCTGGTTCCTCCTTATGTGTTGTCTTCTTCCATTAGAAAATAAGCTTCTTGAGGGCAGGGAATGTCTTGTTTGCTCCTATTTGTATTCTTAGTACTTAGTACAGTGCCTGACACTACCACTCTTTTTTATGCTAAAATCTGGTCATGTAATACAGCTCTAATCAAAACCCTATTGCCTACTGACCAAGGTTCAGATTCTTTAGCCTGGCACTCAAGCCCACCCCTTTGTAATAAATTGGAGGAACAATGAGTGCAAAGCAAACAGAACTTTGCCTCAGAGTACCAACTTTTGACTGGACCGTGCTTATTTTCCCTCCAACCTAGTGGGCAACTATGTTACAAAGTGTGACTGCCTATCCCTTGCCGACCCAAGCCATTTTTCCTAGGGTACTGTCACTGTAGGACTCCTTTTGGAAGGGATACTTTATTATTATCTCCTCTCTCCCACCTCCTACCTCTGCCTGCTTTTCTCCTCTCAGGAGTTGAAGGATCCACAAGAGTATGGACAGCTCTCTCCAGGGGCACAGTCACTCATTCTGTGGCAAGATCTGGCTACTATACAACCTCTGCCCCACCTGAATTTCCTTTGGATTTAAGAATTCTTAGTAATAATTCTACCCCTTACCATCTTGCCAATCTCATCTCATACTATCCCTATTTATGTACTTTAAACTGTGGCCAAATTGGCCCCATTGTCCTCTGTAACTTTCCATATACTTTTTTTTTTCACTTTTTTTTTGGAGGGGAGAAGGCAGGGCAATTGGGGTTAAGTGACTTGCCCAAGGTCACATGGTTGGTAAGTGTTAAGTGTCTGAGGCTGGATTGGAACTCAGGTCCTCCTGACTCCAGGGCTGGTGCTCTATTCACTGGGCCACCTAGCATCCCCCTCCACATACTTTTTTTGTATTTAAATTTTTGCTTATACAATTTCCTATGTTTGGGAATAACCACCCACCCTCTTCCCACCCCTCATCTCCACTTGTTGCTTTCCTACTCATCCTTTAAATCCCAGTTCAAATGTCAACTCCTTTGTGAAGTTATCCTTGATCTCCCAAGGCAGTAATAACCTTTGCCTCCTTGGATTTCAAAGAGTTTCACTCTTGTGTTCTCTTTTGTCCTTTATATTTTGTATCTTAGTTATTTGTAATTGTATCTCCCTACGAGCTGTAAGCTCCATGAGGGCAGGGGCAGTGTAGATTTTCTCACAGTGCTATGTACACAGTTGGTGCTTGATAGATACTTGTAAAGATCAGACGTTATTTTTGTGTTGGGAACTCTTTGGAAGTCTTGGGAAGCTTTTGGACCCTTTCTCAGAATCATATTTGCTGTCAACATTCACAATCGAAGGAAATATTAAATTTTAGAGCTTAGTAAAAATATACTTTTTCCCCAAAAAGTGCAAAAAAATGTACTTTTCCCATTCAAGTTAGTGGATACCCTGAAATCTATCCACAGGCCACTTGGGGGGTTTGGGTACCTCAGGTTAAAAACCCCTGGTTTAAAGGAATTAGAATTTGATTAATTGAATGAAGCAAAGAGAACTGGTCCAGAAAAGATACTTGGGCTCTCATCTGTCACAAACAAGACTTGGTTAAATTGCTTTATCATTCTAAGCCTTAAATACCTCAAAACAGACAGGACTCAATCTCCATGGTTCCTTGCAGCTCTAGTTTTCTGTGATTTTCTGATCATCAGCCTCTCAAAGAGGTGCCAATGTCCTGTGAGATGAACAAAATGAGAGCAGAGTTGGGAGGGGGGCGGCCCAGAGAAAAGGAGAAGCCAAGAGTTTGGATAATCCACCAGCTGGAGCCTCAGCCCTGGATAACTGAGAGTTGCATTTTTGCCCAGGGTTTTGAGTTTCAGGGCTCTTTAAGGACAGTTGGCCATCAGCAGCAGAAATTTAAGACTTTCTTGATTTGCAGCAACTTTCTGCCTGGAGAAGGAGCTGAGCATCTGTATGTAATTTTACCGCATTCTATTACAATGACAGCCTTTAGTGAGGATTCTTTTGTCTACTTTCCTGTAGCCTCTCCGTCGCCTCCCCCTCCCTCCTGAGGAAACCAGGCATCTTGCAAATATTTGGGTGGTGTGGTGCTTAATCTAGCAGAGCCCAGAAAGAGGAGGTAGGGTGTGGGTGACTTTGGGACAGACAGGAACACCTCGAAAAAAGTTCCCCTTTTGGCCCTTCGGCACTTTGGGAATAAAATGCTCAAGTAAGTTTAACAAGAAAGCATCTGTGTTCTGGAGGAAAATAGAAACACTGATTCAGGCCTATCCAGGCAAATAAACACGATCTAACATTGGTTATAGCTCAGGCTCAGAACTGAGCTGTCTTCATGAATCACCACCAAAATCCATATCCTGGGGGAGTAGCTGTTTGGGAGGGCTCCAAAGGTCCAAAATGGGTCTGTAGCATTCAGGGTCCTGTGAGTTTTCATCTCTGTTATGCCTAGAGTAAAGATATTCAAACTTTTTTTGGTGTCAGAGACCCCTTTGACAGTCTTATGAAGCCTACGGACACCTTCTCAGAATACTTTTAAATGTATAAAAAGACACAGGATAGTAAAGAAAACCAGTTTTTGAAATACAGTTATTAGAATATTTTTGAAGTCAAGTTCAGGGATTGCTTAACCTCTTAGGGAGGAGTAAGGGGAGAGAAAAAGGGAAGGATAGAATTTGGAATTCAAAACTTTAAAAAATTGCTTACAAATTGTTTCAACATGTCATTGAGGAAAAAATAAAATATTACATTAAACAATTTTTAAAAAATCAAGTTCAGGTTAAGAACCTCTGTCCTAGAGGAACCATCCTGGTGTAATGTAAAGAACCTTGCACCCAAGAGTTCCCAAACCCAGCTTCTAATCCTGAGTTGCCACTAGCTGTGCAGTCTTAGCTAAGTATTTAACCTTGCTGGGCCTCAGTTTCCCCATCAGTCATGTGAGAGGGTTGGCCTACATGACCATTCATATCCCTTCCAGTTCTAAGATTCAGCATCTCTGTGTCTGACTGCTGTCAACAGTCATCAAAGTAGTTAGTGAATCCTTATAGGCTGTATACCATGTGTGGTAGAGTTTATGGGAATAGATGGGAAAATCTCCACAGTAGGCCAGGGATACTCTTGGGGTGAGGTCATTGTTACTTCCCTTTCCCCCTGGAAAAATGAGTAGTGGGTTGTATTCAGGGAAATGAACCCATGCCTCTTTGCCCTCAGGGGAAAAATCCCATCCTATTGGAAGTTCAGAATAAAGACTATCCACCTCCCTCCTCCCTTCTCCCTTCCCCCCCCCCAAAAAAAAAATCTAATAAAGAAGGCAAAATAGGCACCTGCCCAAACAATCACATCAACTGTGTCCAGAGAGTAAGCTAAGCAAAGAAATTGAACTTGGGAAATGTGCTGGCATGTTCTGAGCCTCAGTTCATCTTTCCCTGTACCAGGTGAGACACATTAAGTCTCCATAGCCTTGATTCTTTCTTGAGTTCCTAAATTAAGGCAGGGAAGATGAAATCTAGAAATGAAAACAATTTTAAGTGTGCTATCTTCAGTTCCCCTTAAGGAGACCAATCTTTTTCGGGAGGAGCTGGATGCCTATAGTTGGCACCAGGAGAGACGGAATAAGCCAGAAAGTTATAATGAAACATACACAGGTGACTCCTGCATACCTGGATGGTTTTTGTAGGTGCAGTCATTGAACCATAGAATTTGAGCACTCAGAGGGACTTTCAATTATCCAAGCTCTATTGCCTAATACCATGCCATGAAGATAAAATAAATGCTCATTAAATTAATGAATGGTATCACCCCTTCAATTGACAAATAAGAAGCTTAATGTCTAAAGAGGTCAATTATAAGTGGCTGAGGATCACAGATTTAATAACTGACCTAGGGTGCTTTAAAGTTTGCAAGTTGTTTGAATATTTCATTTGGACCCCCCCCCCAATACCTCTATGAGGGACGTTTTATCATCTTATAGATGAAGAGACTGAGGCTTATCAAAGTCAAGTGACTTGCCCCTGGTTACTGTCATTCATGAGAACAAACCCCCAAATCTGAAATAGTTTTAGAAAGAAATGTATTAGGTCATTTGGCCAGAAAGAAGGGGTGGCTCCCTCTCCTCCAGGCTCTGGAAGGCTTACTTCCAAAACTTTGACAAGGGTATCTATCAACAAATCCCGTGTACTCAGTTGAGTAATCTTGCTGAGGGGGCAGTGTGTAAACAATGACAATTGAGATGGAAGCCAAAACACACAATGCAAGTTTAGATGGACCCAAAATAAGACCTAGGTGTGGGGAACCAAAAAAAGAATATTTGGGGTGGATGTAGGACCTGGAGATGGGTAGCTAGGTGACTCAGTGGATAAAGCAGTGGGCCTGAAATCAGAAAGACCTGAGTTCAAATCCAGCCCCAGGCACTTAGTAGCTGTGTGACCCTGGGCAAGTCACTTAACCCTGTTTGCCTCAGTTTCCTCACCTGTAAAATGAAGTGGAGAAGGAAATGGCAAACCTCTCTAGTATCTTTGCCAAAAAAAATACCAAATGGAGTCATAAAGAGTTGGACGTGACTGAAAAATAACTAAACAACCAAAAGGACCAGGAGAAACCCAAATTCTTTGTGTTCATCTCTGGCATTCCTGGAGAGTTCCTGAGACCAGGGAGACATTCTGGATTCAAACAATCTCTAGTTGCACAAAGTTAGATTTAAGCAGTATAACAAGTTTTCTGAACAATATTATAAACGAAAAATAACAATCCATATCATATCATTAGAGTCAGGGGCAGGATTTTAACCTAGATCTTGCACTCTATTAACTACTATATCACTGCCCCTCAATTAAAACTTAGGACCTCTGACTACAAATCCATTTCGTTAGAGTCACATAGCTAATTAGCAGTTCAGAGTCATACAGCTAGTTTTAAGCAGAGCCCAATTTCTCTCTCCATCTCTCTGTCTCTGTCTCTCTCCCTCTCTCTTCTGTCTTTATCTCTCTCTGTCTCTCTCTTTCTCTCTCCCTCTCCCTTCCCCCCCATCATTACATCACACTGTCTCTCATGATGTCTATGTATAAACATTCCAAAGGGGAAGAGGCAAGGGAGGGGCCTCCTCCTTGGGACAATGAGACATATGCCTGGAGGATCTGGCATGTGGTAGTTTAAAACCAGCACTCTTTGAAGGAGAATGTCCAAGAGGGAACATAAGCCCTTGGAATGCAGCCTAGTTTCCTGACATTATGACTATGTGGTTGACCCATTCCCAAATGGTTGTCTCCCTCTAGAACATCATGGGCCTCAGTTTCCTCCTCTGTAAAATGAAGAGCTTGGACAAATAGGAATGACTGGACAAGGATTGGACTTGTGGTTGCATTGGTGTATGGAATAGCTGGGTGGGGAAACACCCTGCCGATACCTCAGTTCTTCAAGTTAGAGATTTTGAGAGTTGCCTAGATCACTGAGAAGTGAGATTTGCCCAGATTGACCCAGCCAGGATTCATCAGGGGTTGAAACTGAACCCAGGCTCCAAGGTCAATTCTCTATCCTCTATACCATGCTGCCTCTCATAACAATAATAAATCAAAAGCCAATAGTAATTCTCATTTATCTGGGCCTTTAAGGTTTCACAGCGTACTTTCTTCATGATGACAATAAGCTAACATTATAGCACTTACTATGTGCTAGGAAATATACTAAGCACTTTACAATTATTATCTCATTTGATTCTTGCAACAACTCTGGGAAGTGGGTGCTATTATTCCCATTTTACAGATGATAAAACTGAGGCAAACAGGTTAAGGGAAACCCAGAATCACTCAGCTAGTGAGTTTCCAACACTGGATTTGAACTAAGGCTCAGAGAAATGGCATGACCACTTGAGTATTTAGATACAAATAGGCTGTCATCATCTGGGTTCCCATTTCATGACGTGCTTGTCCTAGCATTAAGGAGAATCTAAGTTTTAACTGAAGGTAGAAGTTCTAGGACATCCAGCCACAAACCAGGTGCACATAGCTCTGAGGTCCCCTCCATCAATCCAATATGATATGGTTGTGTTTGTAGATTCATGGGATTTAGAGCTAGAAGGGGTCTAACAAACCATCTAGTCCAGCCCTTCAGTCTACGGATGAGGAGAATGAGAACCTGAGAAAGGGAGTGGGGGCCCTAAAATCATACAGAGCTAACATTAGAATCTCCAGGTGGAGGAGCTTGAAAGAACACTGAATACCTAAACTAGGGGTGGGGAAGCTGTGGCCCTGAGGCTATATGTGGCCTGGGTCCTCAGGTGCAACCCTTTGACCAAATTCCATTCAAAGGGATAAACCTGAGGGTCTAAAGGGCTATGTATGGCCTTGAGGCCACAGATTCCCAACCCCTGACTTAAACCATTTGGGACAAATGTATAAAGATTTGAATACCCTAAACATGGCTAACAAAGTTTTGTTGGCTGGGATATGGACAAGTCACTTCACCCCTCCATGTCTTGGACAATTCTCTATAATATGCAGATGTGTTGACTAAGTGCATATTGATGGAGGAAGTTTACATGTCAGGAGTTCCCTACAATTTGAAATCATAGGTCTGGACTAAAAAAAAAAAAGAACTGCCACAAAATTCACTAAGTGGAAATAATTTAGAAAACTTTTACGTATTTTTTTCTTTTTACTATAAACTTTAAAAAATATGTATATTTTAGTATACGAAGAACAAACTGTATACGAAACTGTGATCTATTACAGTACATACAGCTGTTTTTATTAAAGCATATATTAAATTTAACATGGCAGTGTCCCCTTCAAAATAAATCTCTTTCTGTTCTCTTCTTTATATTTTCCTTTTCCCCCCTCACTTTTCTGTTTTGGAGGCAATTGGAGTTAAGGGATTTACTCAGGGCCACACAGCTAGTAACTGTCTGAGGCTGGATTTGACAAGGGCCAGTGCTCTGCCTACTATGCCATTTAACTGCCGCCCTTCTTGTATTTTCAAAAATATTTAATTGATGCTCTTTAGGTAATCTTAGAAAAAGAAATGAAGACTTCTCCAAGGGGCAGAGGACAATACTGGGAGTCAATACTCCAAGTATCACTACTACTACTAGTTATATTCATATTACTTATTACATATTACAAGTATTACTTGTGATAATTATTATACTATCACAAGCATTGTAAAAATATATTTGTAATAATGATTGCTATAGTATTAATTATTGTACAATATTAATTAACATTGATTTAATTGATGTCATTAAATAATCACAAGTAATAATAATATTACTTGGGAGCTATTGAAGGATAACAGCAGTGATTAAAGATAAAAGAGCTTCTTCTGAATCTTTGGAGAGTTGGAAGGCATAATTAATGAAAGGGATTGTTATAACCCATTGGAAATGCAACCCCAATATTTTGTAGCTATTTGTTAAAATTCTAGTGGGTCCATTTTTAGTTAGAGCCAAAAAGGGCAGAAAGATTCCACCTTGCCCCCAAACCTCTGGGTGTGACTCTCCCATTGGGACTTTATTGGCTTCTCTCAGATTAAAGAGCGATTTATCTGTTGGCACCACCTTTCAGTGATGACTTTATTTTATTTGATCATTTTAAAACCAGGGCAATTTTTTTGGGTTCCAGCAAGGTGAGTGAAATTAGCTGGTTGCCTCTCTTTGAATCCCAGCAAGGATAAGAGTCTGCCTAACCCCCTTGGGGACATTCCTCTCCATTCAGAGTGTCACCAGCAAGTGGAAAGAAATGAAACCGGAGATGGCAAAACCCCATTGTCTCCACTTGGTGGGATGGGAGTTTAGTAAGAGGAGTGGGTGGGAGATGGCTCTTTAGGGAAAAGAGGAATGATTTAATCTAAAGAGCAGAAGAGGTGAGGAAAGGAGGGGGAATGATAAACGTTGGCGAGGAAAGAAAGAGAGAGAGATGGAAGGGAGCCAGCCGTCAGTGGAGAGGCTGCAGTATTCATGCAGCCAGAGACGGTGGCTTGTGGGATGGGATTGTTTGAGTGGGAAGGCAAAACCAGTGAGGCTGGGACAGACAGGTCATGGAACAGGGCCCAGAATAGAGGAATGATACTATATCACAGGGTAGCTTAAGCAATAATAATGATTATTGTCATGATACCAGCTAACATCTTTAGGATGTCCCGGGTGGCTGAGTCATGAAGGACCAGCCTCTGAAGAAAGAAAGTTGAAAGTCACCCAAAGGGCAGTGGAGAGGTACGTGGTAGGTGTGAGTAGTCTACCACACATAACCACCTAAGAACTGTACAATGACTAATCACTTAATTTCTGTATGATTCCCCAAACATATCTGTATGATCCCCCAAACTTTTTATGCTAGGGAAACGAAGACAAGGAAAGCTAGACTCCTGTTGATAGTAGATGGGACAATGGAACTGGTCAAAGGACAGGAGGCAGACCAACTAAACAGTTCATTTGTTTCTGTTGTCTGCGCTCTCATTTGATTCCCCTCCTTCCTGTCTGACTTCTTCTTCTCAGTGTCCTGGGCTGGATCGCTACTAGCTGTGAGTGTCTCCCAAGGCTCTCTCTTGGGCCAACTTCCCTTTTCCTTGCCTAGTATCTCATTTAGTGATCTCGTCAGCTCCCAGGGGTTCTGTTATCATGGCTGTACTGATGATTCTCAGCTCTGTATATCCAGCCTTAGTCTCTCTCCTGAACTCCAGGCCTGAAATCATTGACCGCCTATGGGACATTTCAAACTGCATGTCCGATAGGCATCTGAAACTCAATGAACTGAACTCATTATCTTTCCCCCCAAGGGCCCCCCCCCCCCCCCCTCCCCCCCCCCCCCCCCCCCCCCTCCCCACCACTTACCCTTCACCTTGCTCCACGCGACGCCCCCCCCTCCCCCCACCCACCCCACGTCTCCTCACTCACCCCACCCGTCTCCCATCATTCTCCTCACTC